>NW_008598604.1:0-79505 GCF_000691845.1 Merops nubicus
GGGGTTTTTTTTCCCCCTTTTTTTTTTCCTTCCAGTTTTTGGTTTCCAAGCCGGCTCCGCCAGCGCGCTGAGTACAGGCTCTCTTCCATTTACTTGATTCGCAGGTTTGTTTATCTATTTTTTTTTCCCCTTTTTTTTTTTTGCTGTCCGCCTCAGTCCACCCTGTATTTCATCTACTTGTAGCAACTTGCTGCCTTTTTTTTTTTTTTTTTTAAGCATTATTGGTATTTTTTTTTACTGACGCTTCCCGTGCGTTTTGCGATTGCAAGTCGTCCTTGCAGTCCGGTTTTTAACTGCATTTTGTCTGCAGATCTTCCCTTTGTTTGCACATATCCTCTTCTTATTTTTAATTTTTTTTTTCCTTGTTGTTGTTCGTTGTTAAAGTCACTCTTTTTTGGGGGGGCGCTGTATTTAAGCACTTAAAATGCACTGCTATCTTCTGAGCGTGTTTCTCACCGTGGATCTGGCCACCGTGGCTTTCAGCCTGTCTACCTGCAGCACCCTCGACATGGATCAGTTTATGCGCAAGAGGATCGAGGCGATCCGGGGGCAGATCTTGAGCAAACTGAAGCTCACCAGCCCCCCGGATGAGTACCCTGAGCCCGAGGAGGTGCCCCCGGAGGTCATCTCCATCTACAACAGCACCAGGGACCTGCTGCAAGAGAAAGCCAACCACAGAGCCGCCACTTGTGAAAGGGAGAGGAGCGACGAGGAGTATTATGCGAAAGAAGTTTACAAAATAGACATGCAGCCTTTTTACCCCGAAAGTAAGTCCTCTATCTTTGTGTATGTATATGTAATTTCGCCCCCCAAGGCTTGGTGGTGCCCAGCACCTTCAAATACGAGCCCCATGCTTCATAATCTGCCTTCTTTGCTCTTATCCTCAGCATCTCTTGGGTGGTGGCAGCTTCTAGGGTTTCGTGTAGATGGTGGGGTATATGTAGGCAGGTTGGGGGGTCAGATGTCCCCCCAGAGTCGAGAGGTTTCTGATCCCCTTTGAAGTCACCCAGGAATCCCTAAAGGTGCTTCTGCTTTCCACCATGTACCTGAGCAAAGCTCCCCCCTTCCTTCCCCGACCAGCTCTCCTATCTCCCCAGCACTGGGTTTAGCTTCCCCAGAGCCCTGTGTGCAGCCTCTAAAAAGAGCCAATATCTTTCCACCGCTGTTGTTTCCCTTGGAGTGTCTGGATGGGGCAAGTTTCCATCTCCCCATAACTGAAAAGAAATGGACGTCTTTTAAAAAAAAAAAAAAAAAAAGCCAACGGCTCCTTTTCTGTCTGTGCCCCTCCAGAATGTTGTCCCACAGACCGCTAGATGGGTGTTCTCTAGAGAGGACATGGACATGCTGCCTCCTCTTCCCACTTTAACTATCCTGTTTCAGTTCATGGGTGCTTTCATTTCAGGTACAGAAAAAGTTTTCCCTTCTGGGTAGCCTCGATTCTTGGAACCTGTCTCAGCCCGTCTGCTTTTTGCTGTTTTTAACGACCTTCTGGTGATCCATGCCACGTTTTGAAAAAAAAAAAAAAAAAAAAGGCAAAAACAACCCCAAAAACGGCCCCAAAAATCAACCAACCAACCAAACCAAACTGGTACAAATGCTCTCTGCTGACCAAATCCACTTAGAATGATTAATAATCATAATGATGATATGCCTTTGTGTTTTGGTAGTGAAGTTTTAAGTGTATGGCAAAAAAAAAAAAAGAAAAAGAACCGCACTCCCTTAAAAGAATCTAGATCATCATTATGCTGAGGAAAGTGAAATACCAGAGGCAGAACATAACTTCACAGTCCACATACCCAAAACGTAGTCCCTACTCTTTTCATTTAGCTCGATTTTTTTCTCTCTTCCCTCCCCTGCCACCTGATGCCCTATGTGCTTGCTGTCTGTTTTTGAAAAACATACCTCGTGCTTAAATAGATAATACATCCATCTTGGTAACTTTATCCTAGAGGTTCTAATTGCATTTTCCCCCTTGTTTATTTTTAGTTTAGCAAGTTGTAGCTTTGGGGCTTGCTCCATCTTGCATGTGATAGTCTTAGGATGCCAGCCAAGGTATCTGAACCCCATGCTCTGTGCAGCTGCTTCCCTTTCTTCCTTTATTCTTAAATGACAGCATCAGGTACAGGACATCCTGGCAGTCAGAGCTATTTTATTATTATAATTATGGCACCATCCATAATAGCCATGATAAATACACCCCACGCTTGTTACCCCCAGGGAAGGAATATTTAAAAAAAAAAAAAAGTATATTTTGAGCCAAGTGGGTATGAGCAGAGAGGTTCAGTATAATTCATAGCTGTAGTGAGAACATAGAAATCATGCCTGTTTTCCACGTTGGTATACTGTAGTATTCTGCTGGTGGTTTTGGTGGAAGTCAGCACTTTGAGAACTACTAGGTCATGCCCTGAGCAGAGGAATGAGCACCTCTGGGCAAAGGTTAGGAAGACCGGTCGCAGTGCCTTGGCTTGTGGAGTTCAGCCTGTAATAGAGAGTCTGTGAGAATTCTGTAATGCATCCATCCTGGGCACATCTGTCCCTTTTCCTCGCACGAGCGAACTACACAGCACCAACCGACAGTCCAAAATGCAGCTGCCTGCTTTCCAGAAAATTAAAATATCTGTGGTGTGTGACTTGGATGGTGTCGACAAAAGAGAATCTATTTTTAAAACGTTGTCAGAGGCCAGATTTGTACTGAAGTATCAATAGAGGTTTTGGAAGAGCAAAGGAGATTGCAGGTATCTACCAACAGAGAGCATCAGACGTTTGGGATCGGAGGGCCAGTCAGCAGCAGATCCAGTACTACTGTGCAAGGGCTGTCGCTAACATCAGAGTAAGTAGGTTAACTGTTTTTCCACTGCTCTCTAGTTATGCTGGATGGAACGAACCTTTCCAAAAAAGACAGAAAGGAAGAAATCGCTCCACCATATTTTAAAGGAAGAAATTGAAAGTGCAGCTCCCGCAGCTGCGGGCACTTTCTCCTAGACGGCTGGGAGGGAATTTTTTTAACTCTACGGTTTCTGCTGCATCAGAGGGCGGCAGGAGGGAGAAGGGGATCAGTGTGAACGCACTGGGGGTCAAAAGCTGCTGGAAGGAAGGCATGGGAAAGATCAGTGGTTCAGTTTTTACCGCAAGTTGTTAGCGTTCAGTAACTGACTACAACCCAAGTATTACAAATATGCTCTAATTATACTCATAGTCAGCAGTATATCACTACAGATCTCTGATAGGTCGTTGTGGGGCATTTTGTAAAGTTCAGACTAAATATTTTTAGCAATGAGGAGATTTAAAAGGAAAACTATAAGAGATATTGTATATACCCTAAGGCATATTTTGTCTTAAATATTATCCTTGGCCAACTGTACTGTATAAATACAGTAAATATGAATAGAACTGGCAAGATGCCAATCTCCTGGGATGAATTTTAGTCAAGAAAGTATTTATGGGATATAAATAATACTGTGTCAACATTTAAAGAAGGGATCTGATTAGTTTTGAATTTATTCATATTAATCTTTTCACATGCTGTTAGTTTAAGGCTCAAAGTAAAGTTATGCTAAGGTTTACTGCTAGTTTGCACTGAGGAAGTAAGGGGGCATCTGGCATCTGGCTTGACAGTCCACTTGAGGTTAAAGATACATCAAGTCAGGACATCTGTGGAAGTACAGCGAGTCAGGAACTGACGGACCCAAAAACAACAGATGTGCAAAGTAGTGGCAGGAAAAAAAAAAAAAAGGCTACAAAGAGGTCTGGAAAAACCAAAAAGTTTTTGTCTGTCAAGCATGCCTGCCTGTGCTGTGCTCATGATAGCATGGATTAGATACTGAAAGTTTGGATTTCTCCAAAGTCCAATTGGCAGTCAGAAATCGAGTTGTTTTAAGTGGGAGGTGGGCTACCGAGGCCAAGCACAACATCAGAGAGAGTCCTTGTGAATTCTGTGCCTGGGCAAAGTTACCTGAGTGGATGCTTATTACTGATTTCTGTGAAAGTGGGTCATGAGAAGTTTATTATTTACTAGTTCTTCATTGATTATCTAGGGCCTGATACTTCAACTATTTAGTTATTTGAGCTGGGTGATAATTGCTGTTGCACTGATAATAAACAGAAATTTAGTGCCAGCAAAGTTAAGGATTATGAATTGTAATACTCATATATAACTGGGATACTTGGGAAAAACAGGCAACACGTGTATGTGTGGGCAGGGACCCAATTCTGCCATCTTCATTCATGGCAGTTTATCACAGTCAGTGAGCTGGTCAGTACTGATGGCTTAAAGGCTAATGCAGGTAAATTTTTTAGGTTTTCTGTGTTATTGGAGATAGGTCTGTAAGCACTCAACAGCCTGAGAAATCATGTTATTCTGGATTTGGGCCTGTTTTTGCATGGATTTTAAACTACTTGAATATGAAGGAGGCTGCACTGGGTGGTAGGATTAGTCTTCTCAGGAGATCTGTACCGTGAATATTGCTTTACATAGACTGTCGTTCTGCTGGATATTCACCTTATGAAAGACAACATTATAAACTGTTGGGGCACAATGGCATGCTTCTACTTTATCAACAAGGGCTCAATTTACCAGCAATTATACATATGTGAGCTCCTTGTCTTCATGGGAGCAGAATTACTCATGCAGGGGTGGCCATGCTCTGCACCTAACTACGTCATTACTACTACAAGAAGAGCTACGGCTGCACGTCTTGTGTGTGTTTGCATTTAACAGAACACAGAACTTAATCTTTCAGGGTTGCCTACGTTGTTAATGATACAGGAACAGTCTCAGAAGAAACAACCTTATGTTAAAACCTATCTGTGCTAGCCCTGTGGTCATGCTCTGGAGCACCTCTTGTAGGAGGTGTTTGCCAGGCTTACTGTTTGGTTTGCAGAGAGGACCTGAAAAAGTGCAAAGGTTTTCCTGAAGAGAGATATGGGAGGAACAGTTCCTTGCCCCTTGTTCATGACTGGTACTTACCTGCAGTCTTCTTAGGTGGTGATGGAAAAAAAAAAAAAAAAAAAGGGAAATTGCAAATGGCTTTGGAAAGGGTCAGGGTTGTTTCATTGGACAATAGTCCTCTACATGCAAAGAGGGATAACAACCTAACGTGCTCTGGTGCACTAACCAAGAGTAGCTGAAATCAAAGAGAGTGCTCTTCTTCCACTCCCACTCTCATGAAGCAAATGGTGGGGTGCACCATGTGTGTTCCCTGCCTGCCTTCTGAATCACCAGTGACTTCTTGTAGCCATGGTACGTGGTTATGCTTTTCTTCCAGAGGGTAAAGCCTACAGAAAAGCAAAACACCTGTGACCCCACTCTTTAACACTTCAAGGTCATGAGACCTGCAAAACAGAAACGCAGGGTTATATTCCTGGGTTCTTTCCATAACCCTTCTTGAGTTTATCTCTGGTGTTTGTTTTAAAAAGCCACTTTCACTGCGACTTGGTGAGTGGGAAGTTTAGATGTGCATCCCTGCCCAGCCCCCAGCATGTTAGCAGTGTGAATGTTCTACAGTCCCAGAGACCTAACTGGAAATGTGCCCTTGTCTTAGCTGATGGCTGGAGATGTGTGAGCAGTGCCCAGAGCTCGTGCCACTCTTGCTGGCTCCACTTCATTGCAGGACCGGGTGTGAGTAGGTGTTTATGTCAAGAAAGCAGAGCATCATCTTCATTAGCTGCTGGTTTTAGCCTTGCTCATCCTTGGTGCACTGCATGAGAACAGTAGAGTTCATCAGGATGGCTGTGTTACTTTGAGATTCCTACTTCCAGTGCTTTGCTGTCACTTTGAGATTCCTGCCTGTGTTAGAGCTGAGCAAAAAGATGAAGCTGTCATCCTTGGTGAGCTTCTTCAGCAGAGTTCTGAAACATGCATGGAGCTTCACACGCATGAATGGACTCATTAACATTAAGGCTCTGTGTATGCCTAATTAGCTTCCTGAATGGGGGCCCGGCTTGCGGCGCGTTTGCAGGGATGAACAAAGCCAGACAGCTCAAATCCCTCTTGCCGTGTTGAAATCTGTCATTCAGGCATTGGAGCCCAGTGAGAAGGAAATGCTTTACAGGTTTTTTAGAGGAAAGAAGAGGCTCTTCAGGACTCCTGTGGTCTGAACGAAAGCTGACCCTGCTGGCTTTTGCCTTTGCAGTGTCTGTGCTAGGCTGCTCCCGTGTTACAGATAAAGAGAGGAACCCCAGGGTATGGTGACAAAATGAGTCATGAGTGAAGACACAGAAGGGTTTCCGTTCCTGGTGTGAGGCCACATGCTGCATGTTTTCGGGCAGGCGGTTTTTAGCTTGAAGATGATACGCTCCCCAGGTATTATTTAATGTAACACTGCATCACCAGTGCTTCTGCTGATTTGTATAGGCTAAGGCATTTGGTTTGGTCGTTTGTTTAGAGAAAGTTTGCATCCTGCCTTCAGCCACAGGCTGTTGCTTGTTTCTCTTTCAATTTGTGTTGTGGATTAGTAGGTGCCTAGCTCCAGCATCACTGCTGGTTGGCTTTCTGTGCTAGTCTATCTGAAGCAGCTATGTTTCTTAAAACAGCTCCCCCATGTTTGTCCTCACTCTTCTTGCTGCTGTTAAGTGATTGCAGATGGGTACCCAACTGTATAAGACATACAGCTGAAAGGTGTAGAGGAGAAACTCAAATATTTGCCTGTGACAAGAGGATGAGGAGGTGAAAAAATCTCACTGTGAAGGGTTTTTATCTCTTTCCAGTGTGACTAGTTGAAGTTACGAGTGACTCATGAGCCTGTGTAGCACTGTGGTTCTCTTAGCTTGAATGGCACAGGATCGGCCCTGGAGAACAGTGGTGCTAGAGCTGGCTCTGTTGGACCTGTCCAGTAAGCAGATTTTTGTGTGGTTTTGGTGCTAAGCAAGTTGGTCCAGAGTAGAGCTCCTTTGGGAATTTGCTTCTTTGGGTAGTGTAGAGTTCTCTAAACCATCCAGGTTTTCTAGACTTTGTGCACGGCACTTGGTGCATGCTGCTTGGAGAGCTCCTGGCTCCTTCTGGAGGAAGTCAGGTGGGGTGAGTTTAGGCAGCAGCACAGAGAGACTGCTCGTTCACTGTGGCAAGTCAGGCTCCACTAAAATACATCTCATGTTGCTGTTTGGATCCTCTGGCAGCTGCATCAGGTTTCCAGGAGATGCTAGACCTCACAGGAATCCCTGCAACAAATTTATGGCTTAGAGTGTGGAGAGGATCTTTAGAACATCTCTCCCTCATTCCTGTTTTAGTTTGAACAGCAAACGAGGGTTCCTTTTCATTTCATGTGGGATGCTCATTGACGTGTTCAGGATCTTCACTGTAGAGCTGATGTTTTTCACACTGAAACTCACTTAGGGCAGGAGCCTCTTTTTGATGTTATATGAGACCAAGCACAGTGTGATGCTGGCTTCAGGTTATTATAAACTGTATAAAATATAAATAATAAGTTGACCTCATAGCTGACCCTGCTTTGAGCTGGTGACTGGACTAGATATCCCTTCCAGCATGAATTAACCTGTGATGCTTGTAATACCACATTTTAATACAAGAAAAACAGTGCATTGTGTTTCAACTTCCGTAGGGTGGTTTTGATTGAAGTATCAAATTTCTAAAGATGTACTGTTTTCGGTCAGTCTTGGATTTGTCCCTCTTCTGTAGCTTTCTTGCACCAGAACATTAGTGTTCTTCTCTCCCTCTGCACCCATTTTTCTTGTACTTTTCTTGTGTGAATATTGCTTTTTGAATAAGCATGGCAGGTTGCATGAGGATAGACTGCTGTATTACACTTCAGCAAAAGCTGTGGCTTCATTTTAGGTGAACTGAGGGAGGAAAAATGGAAATGTTGTGATACTGACCTTTCACTTTGCTGGTTTGGCTCCTTCCCACCATATCTAAACCAGAATGCACTGACAACACATCTGCCTTGACAGACGAGTTCACAAATAAGTGCTCATTCATGACTTGAAGCTGCTTTAAGACTGCTTATGGTTTGCTTAATCTGACAGTTGTGCATTTATGCAGAGACTTTGAAGACAAGACTTTGCAGAATGACCATAAGTTCAGCCTGACTTTGTGAAAAACTAAGAGGGAGGTCTTCTGTGAAAGAAGATCCTGTACTTAAGTATATGTGTGCATGTGTGCACACACGCGCGTGCATACATTTAAGAGCATTAAAACATCTGTTGTTGCCAAAGCCCGAATTGGAATGTTCTGGGGGAGATAATTTAATTTTTAGCTTCTGGATTCATTTCAGTGATGATAATTTCAACACTTCCTGGGGAGAGTCTATCAGTGGTTATGTGCATCAAACGCTGCAGTAAATCTGTCATTCTTTCCATTTTAGTTTTTCAGGCTTACTGCTTCGTTATTTTGCCCTGTTTGGCTGGTGTTAGTCTCCAATGTTTTCCCTGGCTTCATCTCTTCTAAACCCCTGCCTTGAATTTTAAAAGGAAAGCTAAGCCTCTTGGAGTCCTTTCTCTTGCTTGTTTTTGTTTACGTATAGCATTTGCAATTCAGCAGCTAGCTCAGCTGAAGAAGTGACGGTAACTTATCTTTACTGTAGTGATGATTGAAAGATAGGGGTCAGAACATGTTGGTTTTCATTCCTTGGGGTGGAAAAATAGCCCAACCCACAAAAAGCTGCAACCCTGTACCTGGACTTTGTGCTCAGGAGGCTGAAAAACTGGTAGATCTTAGCCGCATTGGCTGTTCTGAAGTGGTCAGAGAGTACCTAGCCATCCCATACTTGATGAAGGCTTCTGTGCAATAATACTTACTAATCCTGAGTCCACAATTGTGTTTAGAGATTATCTCCAGTATAGAACATCAAATAGAGGATAGTCCTTGTTTATTTACATGGGTGTTGTCCCATGTGTATAAAATGACTTTTGGGGGGCTTTGGGCAAACAATCATAAAGGTCTTCTCTAGGACTGTCAAGATATACAACAGGAAGAAGAACACCTGCAGAACTTTCTGTCTTCCTAGTGATGTACAAAAACAATGCCGACAGATTTGCCATCTTCAGATGCAGTAGGGCGTTGAAATAATGGTTGAAGTGGCTGGCAAACCCAGCGTGGTTGGGGTCTAACGTTCACCAGAGGCTGTGGCAGGCTGCTGCTCCTTGTCCCACCTCTGTTTGCTCCCGGGGGTGGTGCATATTAGGAAAGGTGAGAGACATCTCCTCTCCCCTATGAATTTGACGATGGAGGGGCAGCTCTGCCCTTTGCATTGCAGTTCCTGGCCTTTGTGCTTTGAGAGTTTGATGGAGGAATTGTCCACTTGACAGGATGATACCAAAACAGAGCACTTAATGCATACCTAGTAAGCAAAATCTGTGGGTAGGCATGGTGGGGTCCACTGACACATGCAGCTTGGGCAGTTCATTTCTTCATCCAGATGCCTACAGGGGCTATAGGGTATGTTTGCCCTTGAGGAAGGGTAAGTGATACATTGTATTCTCCAACATGATAAGGTATTTTAAACTGCCTGAAGATGTGTTGGCTCCATGCATATCCTTGGTGTTCTTCTCACCCAGTCGCTGAGAGATGCAGCCCAGTTTTCTTGGCTGCTGCAGCTGGCTCTGGGCCTCCCTGGCAGAGCAAAGGCTGTGTATGTCTTGTGCCAATCACTGCTCTGTGCTCGAAAGTTTTCGCCCTGCACGCTTTGGAAGTGGACACATTTCAACATTGAGGTACGCTGAAAGATGTCTCTACATTTCATTTGCTGTGCTTGTTGCGCGTTTACCCAGCGTATAATGACAGGCTATTGCAGCAGATGTACATACATCTTCAAGTTTGTGAGTGAAGAACAAGTTCCAGCTTTCTTGAAAATAAATCTGCTGTTCTGATCTGGTGGTATGATAGGAACTGAGAGGCTCCCTGCCAGGATATACACTTTGGAAAGCAAGGGAGCTAAGCAAGCAGCTTGGTCTCAGTTAGGATGGACTCATAACAGATTGTTGGGGGTCTGAGCTTTCTCTCCGTTTTTGAACCTGGATTCTTCTATCCTAGCTTGCATTTCTCCCTGATGCTAGGAGCCATGGATTTGGAAATTTCACATTCCCCTTGATAATCAGGGAACAAAAAGAGCCCCAAAAGGATCTAGAAAAAGAGATCTTTATATAAAGGTGGCCAGAGGCT
Organism: Merops nubicus; assembly: GCF_000691845.1. Taxonomy (NCBI): domain Eukaryota; kingdom Metazoa; phylum Chordata; class Aves; order Coraciiformes; family Meropidae; genus Merops; species Merops nubicus. The sequence continues at coordinate 10,115 of NW_008598604.1, forward strand.
GAGTTACAGCAATATCGTATGTCTGAAGGAACTTGCCTCTTTCCAAGTTGGAGTCCTATTATTTACCCTGTTTATTGGAAGTGTATTTGTTGAGGTAGACTCTGGAAAGGAATCTGCCTCATGCACACTTGCCACAAGGCCAGCTATGTGTGTGATAGAGTCAAATCTTTCCATTTTTCTGCCTTTTGAGAGTATGTTCCCCAGATTAAGGGCCCTGGTCCAAAGCCTGCTGAAAACTCTGGAAGTCTTTCCATTGCCTGCAGAAGTTTTTGGATCAGGTATGAAGTGTCATTCCATTCCTTTGTTTCAGGGAATGGCCACTTCTTCAAGATATATTGGGACGTATTACTTAAATGCTGTTCTTTCCTTTTTCTTGAGTTGCCACTGGAGATGTTCGTCTGTGTAAAGCTGTGCAAAAAAAAAAAAAATAAAAAAAAAACCCAAACCAAAACAAACCTGTTTTAAAAATAAACACCTTAGTAGCTTATTGATAGAAGCATTTGATGGCAGATGTCATTTGGGAACAGCATATGGCAGCAATATGGCAAGTATGGAGGCATGAGTTCATGTCCTGTGCTTCTTAGGTATTCCACACCTCCCCCTGTCTAAAATAAATGGCCATTTGACAGCAGAGGTCTTGGCAAATAAACATACCATAATATACCTCTGTCATCCTCTGTACAGCACAGTTTTTTCTAGAAGCTCATCACTCCACATCTAGAGGCTTCTTATAAACATGTGCAAAATTGGACCTCAGCACCCAGAGCAGGGAAGAATCTAAAGGCTATGAATAAGAATGTGGTAAATCCCTGTGCAGTGGACTGTAAAGAGAGGTCAGGGGTAAGCCAACAAGGTGCTTTTATGCTATCAATAAAATCTTAAAAGTCAGTTCTGAATAGAGCTGGAGCTGGGACAACAACTTCTGAAAGTTAGTTTGCTGCATGATATATGCTGAGTTTAAAAGCTTGCAATCCAAGTGGTTTGGGAACAGGACGAAGGTGCATGTGGTTTTACATAAAGCCTTTCTGACATGGTGTGGCTCAAAGTGGCTCGTGAAATAATGAGTTAACTTTTGAGGTATATTTTTTGCATGGATGAAAAGTTGGAGCAATTTAATTTTGAGTCAGTAAAGCCACTCCAGATTTTTCCTTGTGGTGTTGAAACTGGAGTCTCTGCAGTGATTGTTTAGGCAAGCAGAACACTCATTGTGGCCAGGGTTTTGAGTAGCACCTAAAGGAGTGGTTCCTTTGCAGCCTTTGAGAATCCCAGCCTTCTATTCAGATGAAGCCTGAGTCAGGTAAAGCTGCTTTGCTGATTAGAAATGTCCTGAATGCTCTTTTGTGGTATGTTTGTGCTACTGCTATATACTTTTTAAAACCTGAGAGAACTCAACAAGCAACACAGGTTGTTGGGTTTTTGCTTGTCTTTCAAAAAGGAAAAAAAAATAGTTTATATTTTACCTGTGCAGTACTTCCGATGTCCTTTTGGGATGATATTGGATCCTAAGCCATTTGATGTAGGCTGTGAAACCAAAGGGCTTGATTCTTGTTTAATCTAAGGCAACATTACCATATCACAGAGTATAAAGTGTGTTAATGTACACAAGAAAACCAGACCTGCAAGCAGGTTTCTGGTTGAACATGGAACTGAAGGAGATACTCATCTCAATAGGAATGAGATGTTCTTGTCAGGGTAGAATGTTCCAGGTCTGTTCACACTCATAGCTAATGCCTAATTGATATCATCCTGTACTTCAAAAAGGATGAAACTAACATTGCTCTAGGAGGCTTTGAGTTAGGGCAGAATGGACACTTACAGATTAAAAAAACTGGAAGCCATAATGATGATATTCTGGTCTCTCTATCTGCATTTTGCAGGCCATTGAGTTTTTAATTAATTCCTTTTTGAAAGGGAGTTCACACCATACTCGGTGAATTATTCCCGTGATTACATTTACTAGAAACAAGCATCTTTGTGTTTTAAGTTTTTTAGCTTCAAGTTCTACTATTTGAATCTGGTTTAAACCTGTACTTAGTATTTTGAAGACCTGTTACAAATTCTGTGGGCATTGTGTAGGCATCCACAGGAGAAGGAAGTTTTGCAGACAGGAACTGATATGGCTGAGAGCAAGCTGGCGTGGCTGCTGGAAGACCCTGCAGTGAGGCAGCCAGGAGCTCAGCATGGGCTGCTGTACCTGACTTTCCATGTGTTTCAGATCCATAGACTGGGATGGATCCACAGGTCTTTTAAGCTCATTGAGATACTTCCTAGCCTTTTCAGTTACTCTCACGGTTTCCCTCTGAAGCTCCTGTGTTTGATTCATACACTGCTGATGTTGTGGACAACAGTATTGGACACAGTATTTCAACAGTGGCTGTGCCACTACTAAGTACATGTATATTGCAGATTGTGCTCTGGTTCAGTATTACACAGTTTGTGCAGCTCTACAAGGAGAAGCAGAATTTCATAGTTTAATAATTACCCACAAGGGCCTTCGCCCTTCCACAAGTCCATTTTAGATGTGCTGACTCTCAGGATGGAGTCCTCTGTTCTGTAAGCGTGGTCTAGTTTCTCTGTCCTAGAGTTGTATCTTCGTATTGATTCTACTGATATTTGCATCTTGATTATTCAAGATTCAAGTCACTGTATTTGTGATGCATCTTCATTTTCTGTCACATCCATATAATTATTTCATTTGTGGTTGGTTAGTGATGGCTTAGTTTCCTCCCAGGTGATGGATAAAAATATTAGATGGTATTAGGGAAATGAGCCTTATGGGACCTTGCTAGGAACTTGTCTCTCAATAATGGTTTGCTCTCTACCATTGTATTTTGAGTCTCATAAAAACTCAAGGCTTTGATTGATGTACTGCCAGCTGCCATGTTGGTATCCTTGTGTTCATGTTTCCTAATGAAATCTTCATGTAGCACCAGCTTAAATGTCTTGCAGCTACTCAAGTACATTATATTAAAAGAGTTGTCTTACCAACAGGACCGGTGGTCTCACTCACTAGGACCCTGGACCAGTAGGATCTGGTTTTCTTGAGCTGCTGTTGGTTATACTCCCTTAGTTCCCCTGGGCTGATTCTCATTGCTACACTTTGCATACTTTTTCTGGGATCAATATAAGGCTGACTATATATGTGAGATAACATAGGCTGCCCTGTTTAGCATTGTAAATTAGCAAATACATTCTGCCTCAAATCCTTCAGATGTTTTCCAGTGTTTGGAATTTATTGAATGCCAGTTTGAGTAATTTAGATAGTTGCTTGGACAGCTCTTCAAAAAGTCTTGATGCTAGTTATCTGGTGTTGTTTGTTTTACAGTGTCTGATTGTAGTAGCTGTTGTTTTAAGACTTTCAGAGTTGCTACTGGAATTAAAAAAAAACGCCATATTTTCTCATTGCCTGGCCTTTTTATCTACAAAAGTATAGTTCATATTTTATTTCCTATTTATTATTTCAACAGATTTTATCTCATAATGAATGAATATCACTGTTAAGTTCCCTTAGTACTTAAGTAAATCTCATCTTTAAGCTTCTTGGCCGTGAAACTAATGGTCCAGCTTGTTTTTTTTTCATCTGTTATCTGCAGTTCTTATTTTCTGATGTATAGGAGTTCTCGGCAGCTATTCCTTTTACTTTTGTTTGTAAAATACGGTTGCATTTTTAAAATTTTATCTTCTTATGGTTCCATTCAGCTTCTGTCATAGTTTTCTTACCTGAGTGGTCTTTTCCGTTGGTTGGGGAAGGATGTCCTTTCCTTTAACTAAGTCTTTCCAGTATGCTATGTGTCTGTCCACTATCCTTTCCAGTTTTCTCTGTGAACACTTCTGTCCAATCAGTTCAGCTCGTTGTTGTGTTCATCTTTGTATGACTGTCTCCTTTGTAACACTAAACCTGAATGTATGCAGTTCTTTCACACTTCTTGATTTTGTGCAGAATGTTAGGTGGTCACTTCTGTCTAAGCTGTGAATCTTTCCTGTCATAGCTGAGTGACCAGAGCACCTTAGTTCCATCTTCAAAGTAAACTGGTACCCACATCTGGATCTTTGAAAGTGCCTAATTGTTGAAGTGCCAGTGGCCTAAAGTCTGTAGAAACGGGCTGATGAGAGAGTTACCACATCTCAGAAGGAAGCAGTTATAAAATCATGGCCTAATTGAGTTGGCTGCCCTTGTGCTGGTGGGAGCAGTGCCACCCAGGACTCAATAACTACAGAGGAGGAAGTAGGTGGTGATGGTTTATCTAGTGCTTGCACAGTTGGCATCTCTTTCCTCAGAGAAGCAAAGGGCCAGATACTCCAGCTGTCAGGTTAGTTCTGTTGCCAGACGCCATAATTCTGGAAGGCAAATAATATTTTTGGGTTTCTTTTCCACTTTCAATAGCACAAGACATGGGACAACTCCAAGTCACTGACTCAGTTCGTGACTCCGTGTTGCAAAGTAGTTAGTGGAGGTGTTCTTCCTGCCCCACCCAGAGGTCTGAGCCCTTATCCTATAAAGAATTTTCACTTGTGTTAAAAAAGCATAGAGGACAAAATGGATCATAACTCATCCTAGTAATTGGGACTTAGTAAAAAGACCTTGGAATTAGGAATATCTGTACTTAAGTAGTAAGAGTTGATACTTTCATTGAGTCCATCCTCTGAACACTGAACTGGAACTAACTTTAGAAAGCATCTTCAGTGAGCAATCTATTTTTGACAAATTACTGTAGAAAAAAAGAGCAGATGTTCAGCATGCATCTTCAGTTTGATAGCCATAATTTGATACCATGACTTGGGGCTAGTTGTACACGGAGCTCCCAGGATGAGGTTCTTCAAGCTTTGTGGTACTGTACTGTTTGTTCTGCAACTCCTGATCCTTCCATATCCACCTCCATAGTAGTCTCTGGGCTCACTGAGCAGCTGCATTTCCCATGCAGTCCATTAAGAGTTTTAGGGATCTTCCAAAATGAAATGCCTGGGAGCTTCCCAGGCCAGCTAGGGTGAATAGTAGAAGGCAGAGTTGAAAGCTGAGCACCTCCACATGGGCAGGCTTTCCCTGCATGCAGGCAGCTAGTGGCACTACTACTGGCTGGAGAGTTTTTCCTAAGAGAGCTTCACAATCTCCATGCTTTTCTGCTCCCGATTTACACTGGACCAGGGTGTAAATCATTTTAATTGTAATTACTTTTACAAAGTGGGAAGGATTACACAATTTTTAATGTGGTTAAAAACTTTTACTTCCCTTTGCTTCTAGCATTCATCTATTACTTACTGTCTTTATCTTAATCATTTAAAGATGTGTGTTGCCTGTGCTTTGAGCCTGTGAATCTTGACTGCTCTGCAGAGTGAAAAAATGCAGTGTTTTGCCTTTCCTTCTCCGTTAGACTTTTACGCCTTGTATGATGCCTTTTTCTCCTTTTTTTTTTTTCTCCCCAGAGTGAAAGGGTTGGACAATCCAACCTGCTTTTCTTGAAAATGAGTTGCTTTCATTTCCTCCTCCAGCCAGAGAATAGTTTGGAAGGGCTGTTCTCTGGAGCCCTGGCTGAGCAGGAGGAGGCGGCGAGCTGCGCTGCTTGCCAGGGGAACAGGAGCGCTTCCTGGCAGAGGTGGGCCGAGAGGAACGGAGCCTGTGCCGTGGGACTCGCTTTCATCTCCTCCACTCTCTGCAAGGCAGCCCTGAAATTTCCTGACCGCTTTTAAATCTTCCAGTTAGCATAGCTGAGCAGTGAGGCCCACTTGGTTAAAAAAAAAAAAGGAAAAAGGGAGGAGAGAGTAACTTGCTCTTACAAATAGCAATAGATTAAAAATACTAATCTGTGCTGCGCAGTCCAGCACGAGTTCCTCTGTGTACGATTTTGAATACCCAGAAGGGGAAAATCCGTGCTCCCACATGCCTGGCCACCATCACTGTCACCTTTTTGAATCCCCTTTTTGTATAATCCAGTTGATTCTTCTGTGAAGAGTAGGATCTAGATTGATGGTTTATCCCGTTCTGTTACACTTAGGGTTGAATGCACACTTTAATGTTCTGATTCCTGAGTTTTATGTTTTTCTTCTTTTTTCAAAGTTCTGCATATATTTGTATTTGTGGGTTTGGTTTTGTAGCCCTGAGCATTTCAGAGTACCTGAGCCCTGTTGCTGAGGGGAAGTGTTGGTCAGGAGAGTGCTTCTTCAGCGATGCATTCTAGCTTTGAGGACCTGCAGACAAGCTGCTGGCAGCAGCACCGCAAATGCTGTACTTTGTGGAGTATGCTTTGAAATGAAATTTTGCAGGTTTCCTAGTAAAACCTAATTAAGCTTCATTGCTTGGTCTCCATTGTTGGGGTCTTTATCAGATATACACGAATGAGAAGACGTCTCTTCTAAGCCTCCAAGAAGTTCGGAGCATCTGTCTTCTTCCATGGTTTCAATCACAGACATGTTTCAGAAGTCCCAGTGTGAAAATGACTCCCTATGAGAAAGCTTTCTGTTACTTGCATGTAAGTCTGACATGCTTCAATCTGTCACTGTTCTCTTGTCTTCTTCCTAAGGCATTTCAAAGTTACCTAGGGATGCCATGGATTCTCGTGCCACCCTCGTAAGTGATGTATTCCTCTGTTACCTGTACTGGTTCAGCTTTTAGCATGAACCTTGCGCGAGGTCAGCAAATGGTGAGGGGCTCCTGGCTTGACCTAAGGTCACAACTGGCAGAACCAATGGTGACAAAAAGTAACTCATCTGAGGAGCTGATTGCTACAATTGCATCAACAGTGGTGCAAAACCTCAAAGCAGTAGGAAGCCTCAGTGTCATAATGGAACTACTCATCCTCCCATGCAGTTTTCCAAAGTGGAAGAAACAGTTTTGTTTGACATACAGAAGAGGCTTTGTTTTATCTGCTTTTGTGAAAGTCTGGTTATAGTGGGGTGAGCTTTACAGACTTCTAGTTTGGATTGTTGCAATTTATGCTTCTCAGGTTGGATGTGAAAATTGCCGTTGGCTGTCTTGGCTAAAAGTGGCCAATACCACAAACAGCAAATACATCACGTGCTGTGCAGATGGCATTTGTTCCTGCAGAGTCTGGTAAGAATTCGTACTTCTGACTGGAAGCTGGAAAGCCTGTGAGAGCCTGGGATCCTTCTACCTTAGAGATTTTGTTAACCTCAAGTAAATACCAAAATATCCATTTTACTTTTAGCTCTGTGAAGCAGTGATACAGATTTTAGATACTGACAGCTACACAGGTAGGCATGAGCATGGTTTAAGTGCTTTGGCAGTGATTCTGTGTTGTTTATAGTGTCTTCATCACTTTTGACAAGGAGCTTTAAACTTTTATTTATGTCATGAAAGAAAGAAAATAAAAAAAAAAAAAATCTGTGAAAGCAGTCTTGTTCTTCTGTGCCATAAAAATTGGGGAAAAAAAAAGATGTTCACTTTGGATCGCACTTTTTTTTTTTTGTCCCTTCATCTTATTGAGAGGTGCTAAGTAAAACATCCATGGGTAGGAACAGTCTAGCTGGGGAGGCTGAAGCTGCCCGCATTTAGTGAGTCAGGGCTCTCTCCAGCTGCTGTAACAGAGATTCTTTTCTTTGCTCCCATTCTAGTCTTGCTAGTGCATCAGCCAACTTTCACCCCATATTGCAGCTGCTGACAGAGAGGTTTTCTGATGTGTGGAGCCAAGGGCCAACCACAATTTGTCCATGTATTTATAGGGATCATTTCACTCCAGTAGAAGTGCGGCCAAATATTTCTTGATAGAAACATGCTACATCCATCTAACAACACTATCCAAAAAGTGGAGAATGCCGTAATATTTGTCTTACGGTAGTTGCTCAAGCCCCAGTGAGAGATCAGGACCCTGTTGCATGAGGCGCTGTTGATCTCACTGTGCTATTCCCAGCCCTACAGACCTTCCTGTCTAAACTGACAAGTCAGATAATGATGCTCTGTGGTATAATCAGTTACAATGCTAAAGGCATGTGTGCTCGAAACCAGATCTTACTGTGATCTTAAATATTTCTTCATGTGATAGTGCTCATCATCTGTCTCACGGCTGTGCTCGTCCGGCATGCTTATCTAGGAACTGATCGTACATGAGAAATGGTGAAACTCCATGTGTCAGTCAGCGCTGCTGGTGTTTTTTTTTCCTTTTGGGCTTTTATTTTTTTGCAGGGCCAGACGTTAATCTTGGCTTTACAGCCCCAATAACTATTATTTCTCAGCAACGGTATGGTGAGTCTGAAAAGAGAAATTAGAGTCAAGAAGATATTTTCCCAGAAGATTACAGCAGTTATAGTGGAGGTCAAACTTTTGGCTTCAGTTATTGGACTGTTTTGCTTTAAACTTGAAATGCACATCACTGAAAGCAGAAAGTTCAAAGATTAGCATGAAATAATGCCAAAGACTAAGAAAAAAAAAAAGCATATCATAGTAATTTTGCTAAAACTTTGCCATCACTCTTCACACCAAACGTTACTTTTCAAGTAATACAGAAGCAATCCCAAGGTAATGATTCACCAGTGGAAGAAAGTACTGTATAACACAGCATCTTCATTTGGGGAGTTCAAATCAGGGGATGGAGTATCAGTTGTAATTATTTACTGTGTTGTTTTAAGCATGAACTTTCTATTAGACCGCAGAGAATTTGCTCATTATACTTGCATTATGATACGTTTCAAATATCCTGGTATAAATTCCTTTAACACAAGGCTTATCTTTTTAACTTAAGGAGCTGCTGTGGTTTCTTAGTTGCAGGATAGTTGCAGCAAATTTCCAAGTGCATTACCCAGGAACTGGAATGCTTTAAAGAAATGTTAAGTTTTTAAGTTAATCTGTCTGTGTGTCTGTAATTAATAGCATGTAGAAATCATTCCTACAGGAAGGGTTTTAGAAGTCCATCTCTTACTGTGGATGACAGCTCCATGCTCCCAGCTTTTATTACCTTGCTGCATACTGGACACAGCTCTGGCTGGCTGGAGGGCAGATCTTTTGGTATTAGTAGAATGTCATGTATTGATCTGCAACCTGTGGGACCTGTCCTAATGACATAAGTTTTGCAATTATTTTGTCCAAATATATCTGAGGCAGATACGCATTGGTAGATGAATTCATAAAGCTTGTTCGGGAAAGCAAGCTGTTTGTCAATGACCAGTTATCACAGAAGAAACAAGGACTTGGAGGGACTTCAAGAGGCTGCTCCATTGGTCCTGCATTAGAAGAGGACGTAGACTGTAGGCATGATATTCCAGATAGATATTTGTGTCACCTTTTCTTAAAGGCTTCCAGTCACCCCCACAGCCTCCCTTTGTAACCTGTTGTAATGCATCATCATTATCCTTAATATCTAAAGGTTTTCCTTGCTGCAGCTTAGAGCTACTCATGATTTATCTGTGGTGGACATGGAAAATGGATCATTCCCCAGCTTTTTGTGGCAGCTGTTTACATCCCTGAGGGCTGTTTTTATGTAACACCTTCGGTCACCTCTTTTGGCTGAGCAATACAGATCTACTCAGTAGTTTCTGGTTTATAGTTCTGTAATCTCATTCTTCTGTGGCACCTAGCTGGGTAGATGCTTCTATTTGAGTAGGAACCACTGATAACTGCTTTCTCCAAGCAGTTTTCCAGTGTTGCAGGCTACCTACTTTATTTTTTTGTCTAGACCATATCTCCCTCATTTGCTAATGGGCATGTCAGTGTCCAAACTTACTGAAGTTAAGATGAATGTCATCTGTGGTTTCTCCTCTATTTGCAAAGCTTATTATCCAGTCCTGAAGGCACTTCATGTTATTTGTATGTTAATTGCTTCTGACAAGTCCGTGTGAGCTGTTACTCAACTCCTGATTTTCTTCCAGGTGCTAACAAATAGTTTGTGTGAATATTTTTCCACTCTTATCCTGTTTTTAATTCCTCACTACTTCTTATTTCCCCAAGTCCCTTCCCGTCCCTTTTTTTTAATAGATAGCAGAGGTTGCTCTATTCCAACCTTCTGGTACTACGTACTTGATGCTGTATTTAAAACTGTCTATATGTAATTGCTACTAGAAGCAATAAGAAAGAGTAAAGTAGATAAGGAGTTATGTATTAATTTGTGGCATATCTTTTCAAAAGTTTAGGTAAGTGTAGAAAAACATGCAAGTGTCCATAGTCCTTCGCATCCAAGGCTGTGCATTAGGACTGCATTGCTTGTAGAAGAAAGAAGAAGGGAGAGAGGGACTCTTAACTGTGGTCTCTGTCTGAGGGTTTTTACATTGTGCTGTGGCCCTTGTTCACCTGGTCAATTGATTGGTTTGTAGCTTGCTCCATGCTTGGAGAAGTGAGACAGACCTTGGGAATCTGTTCTGTCTAAATATATTGCAAACAGCAAACTGAGTTGCTGGCTGTGTGTGAAGGTCACCTGTCAGATTTGAACAGTGTCATGATCATACCTATTTTTCTTTGTTTTAAAAATCAGTTTCAGGGATGATAAGTAGTATTCTGTAGAATCCTTCCAGAGGTCTCCACAGATGCCTACACGAGGCCATCAAATGAGGAGAATAGAGCTTAGCTCTGATCCTCCTCATCTTGCAGTATTATTGTTGTTCCTTTTTTCAGATGGAATCCCTTTCAAAAAATGGAAGCTATGAAAGGAACGGAGAAATCACTTCTAATTGTTTCTCTGTTTCTATTCTGAAATAACCAAATGAATTAAGTAGTAACTTTTTTCATACTCCTTTCAAGAAATCAAAACAACGCTGTATCTTCTGACTGAGTGCACAACATTGGCTGTGTCTGCAATTCCAGTGCATACAACTGATGGTTACAGGAAAGATACTATTCTGGGTTCTTTTGCCTTTATTTCTTTGGAAAAGGACTACTCGAGTTTCATGCCAGCATAGTACTTGGCCCAGGTCTCTAGAACAGTGACACTTTGTCTCCTCTGATTATTAGTGATTTCTGAGTATCAGTTTCTCCAGTGATCCCCTGTGGACTATGTTGCTTTGCACATGAACTCATCTTTTTTACCTTTCCTCTCTCTTCCCTTTTGCTTCAAGTGGATACAGCAGGGGAGCTAATGAGACATGTCCTTCCCTCTACCCTTGGGGTAGCTGGCAAGGAAATAGAGGGCGTTACATGTTTGCAGTAAGCAGTGCCACAGTTTAATCGGAAGTGTGGTTTATCACAAGTAGATGCTGTTTACCTAATCGTTAGATTAGAACTTTAACTTATTTTCAAAATGAACTATGTATTCATTAACTGGATCCTCTGTGTTCACTGCAGGGAGAACTGCCCTGATTATTCCAGGTGAACTGAAAGCAGAGTCTGCTTCTGATGTGCTTGTATTGATTTCTTTTAATTCCTTTTTGAAGTCAGCTGCAAGGTTGGACTAAATCTGGAGGGAAAGGTGTGCCCTATTTAATCTCCCCCAAAATTACTGGTGTTTCTGTGTGAGAAGTCATTGATTACTCCTTCCTTCTAGACACCATAGTCAAGAGCTCAGCTAAACACATGGTGGGGATATGCTTGGCAGGGGGCCTCTTTCCCCACTATTGCTGGCATGGCCTTTTTCATTTAGTTTACTTTCAAAAGCCAAGTGTAAAAGCTTTTGGAAGTTGCCATTTGCACTACTTTTAGAAGGCACCTGGGTTAGGTTTAAAATAGACAAGAGCCAGCTGCAGTTAGGTGAAGTATGGAACCATGTCAAACCAAATAGAAAACTACACTGCATATCAGTCTAAAAAGATGCTAATTGATCTCAGTTAATTTCTGTAGTAAAAGTCTTTATTTTCACTTTCCTTGCAGTTTGAGAGAATGTTACTTCCTGCAGTGTTGCAGTCAGGACTCATTTATCTGCCATACACTATGAACCCTTGTTGTCTTGCCATGTTCTTGCAGTTGAACCAGTTTTTAAAATTATTTTCTCAATCATTTTAATATTTGTAACTACTTCTTACTACAGTTTTGTGCCTTCTAGGTTCAAGGAATACTTTTGTGTATGTAAAATAACCTGTTGTATAAATCTGAAAATGGCAAATATTTGTTCTTTGTTACTTGGCATGACCATAGGTGGTTAGCTGGTGTCACATACTTCTTTCTGTCAGAAAGGAATCATTCCCTAACTGTAGATACAGTTCACGTCTGCTTTTTGAAGTCACCTTCACTGTGAATTTTGAAGTTCTACCTGTGAAATGCAGAGCTTTTCCTTTAGATAGTAAGTCAGCCTTGGGTAGAGTAGAGCTAGGATAGTCCTGAAGCATACTGTTTTGTGTAAATATGCACGATATTTCACTGTCATTTGTTTGGTTGTATCAGTGTTTAGAAGGACTCTGCCTCCAGGGTATGCAAGCAGTACTTCAAAGAAAGCACTCAACTCATCAACAAACTTTCTGGACAGTTCCCTGTTTCACAACCTACTTTGCAACGTGATGTTCCCATCTGAATGTGGTTCTTAAGAAGCTTAAGTATTCTGTGTAATTTGTGCCAGTGTCATATGACTAAAGCAGTGAAGACTGTTTCTGGAGTGCTGCTTCTGTAGGCGCTGGTCAGCTGAATACCTGCAGAGCCCCACCAGTAGGAAGTATGGCTAATAATGCATGTAGAGCAGAAAATTTAAACCTTGCTGTGAAGAGCCACCGTAGCTTTCATGCTCCTTTGAACTAATGTGTTTTCAAATCATTCTTTAGGTTATTCTGAGAAGCCACTGATGCATTCCTATTCTGTTTTGACCTTTAAGAAATGCAGACGTTGACTCTGTAATTGCTGTCCATATTCATTATCGCAGTCATGGTGTTGGATGATGCAGTTTGTGGAGCTCTTTCACTGAATGTGATCTCTGTCTGGAGTCTGCGTTAGTTTTGAACCCTGCTGAATCATAAATGGTCGGAACATCTTTTACTAATATTTAGTTGGATATCATCGTGTTAGTCTGAAATGTATATTCTTTTATATTTTTGGTTTCTTTGTGTGCATGTACGTGTGTGTGTTTATATGCATGCCTCCTTCTCTAGAGAACTTTGTCTCAAATATTTGCGCCTATCCAAAAAAGCAGAAAGTATGTTGCTTCCAAAGACAAAGATAATTTTTTTTATCATTTATTGCAAAAACTGTAAAATAAAATAGGTTGAAACTTTGGGTAGAGGTAAGGGGCTGAAATTAATTGAGTAATAATAGCTATTGAAACTGACAGGCAAACAGTAATCTGTTGTTAAGCTGGGGTCTAGTTCCATTGAGCAATGCTGGGAGCCTGCTCATGGTGTGTGTCTGTACCCCTGTCGCTCAGGTACCTCTGGTGCAGAGCTGTCCTGCACCTCATTTTTGTTATCATGATGTCTCCTTTGGTGTGTGATAAAACTCCCTAATAAAAAGGAATTAGGAACTCAGTCTTGGCAATACATATATGTATAGCCAGTCCTCTGCAGATGAATCTGAAGCATGTGGCCACACTCGGAGTGATTGATATTTGTAGTGCCTTGGGGAAAGACACTTATGTTGTGCTTTAGAAAGTCTAACTGGATCCATTAGCTGTTCTACTTGGACATGTGGAAAACTAGTCTAGCCTTGTAAACCTGATGACACAGCTATGAATAGCACAGGCAAGAGCTGAATGCCCACTCTGGTATGAACTGCTGCCATTTCCTCATGTGTTAACTTGTCCCAAGGAGGTGTCACACCTTGAAATAACAGCCGAGTGTCTGTAGTGCCCTGTGTTGCCTTGTGTGTTGAGAAAAGAGAGTACATACCTGTAGCAGCAGCTGACTTGGAGAACTGTGCCATGTTCTTTTTGTTTTCCTTATTCCCCAACTTTCCTCTTCTGTTCCAGACACTAGATGGTTAAAATATAAGAAGTGATTATATTGTAGAAAAAAAACTTAATCCTTTTTCAATCTGTATATGATTTTACTCTAGACAAGGCAACTTTCCAGATTTAAGTTAACCAATATTTTAAATGGGATGGTTTTAAAACTCTGAAAGAGCTGTCTAGGACATTTTACTATGATAACTTTTTCTTTCTTTTTTTTCTTTTTCTTTCTTTTTTCATTGGTGTTTAGTTGGTTGGTTGGTTGGTTGTTTTTAGAATATTGGAAATAGCAAAGTTTTGTGATAGCAATAACAAATACTAGAAATTGAAAAGCTCAAACTCTTGACTATAGTTTTTTTGGCAATACATTTTTTATTTTTTATTTTTTTTAAATATGGTTTCACTTTTCTGAAGTGAGCTGGGGAGGCTCTCGCTTGCTCACAGTAGCATTATTTACTCTTCATGTGTTTGGACCAGTAAAGGTTGAAGACTGTAAATCCGATCAGACCAGAAAAGGGTGTTTATGAGTAAAATGTAGACTGTTAGAATAGATCACTTCTCAAGAGCAGTATTTGGAACATTTCTAATACTGAGTTTAAGAAAAAAATGTTCAAATGGGACAACAGGATCTGAAAAGCAATGGTCTTCCCAAGTCTAACCACTAGTCAGAGGTCCTTTCACAAGCATCTGTGCTAAGTATTGGTGTCTTCTGAGATTCAAAGGGATTTCACCTGTTCCTACTTTGTATTTTGAGAGGTAAAACCTGCATCTTGATCCAGAGCAGTGCAGTTCCAGATCTGGTATCAGCAAGGGCAGACTGAAGTAAGGCCATTAGTTAACAATATTTCTCTCACGTCTAATATTGAGCTGAGATCTGTCCCTTGCTTTGGCCATCTCTCCTTCACCACAGGATAAGGTGGGAATCTTTTTGTCCTTCCCTGCCAGTGGCTGTGGCCAACTATGGCAAGATAAACTCTGCTTACCTGCCAGTAAGGTCTTGTTACTTGTGAGCAGTGTGTGTGGCCAGGCTTAGTGATAAAAGGATTCTTCAGCTGGTGGTGTAATGTATGGGATTTTTTTAGTGTTCTCTTTCAGCTTACTGCAGCTGTCCTATGGGCATGTCCTCATGAAGTAGTCTTCTTTCTTTCACTTCAGTAGAGAAATGCACACCTCATGTGAGGAGGAGAGTGGACTTGGATGCTTCTGAGGATTAGGTTAGCAGGGTGTAACTTTCTGATGTGAGGTATGTGACCACCATATAGCCTTTATATCAATGAGCAAAGTTATATTTGAGTAAACTTTCTATCACTGAGTAAGATGACTTTTGTTACTAACACCACCTCTCAGAGGAAATACTGGACATCTCTACTTTCCACATATTGTGTAGATGTCTTGGATGATGTTCTTTGCTTCTTTCACTGATGCTACTGATTCAGTAGTGTTACACCTTTAGCCACATGCACCATTTAGGTGGACAGTTCTGTAATTTGCAGTAAGAGGAAAATCTATTTACATATAGTTACAGTGCCACTAGGAGAGATCTGAGGCTGCTGACCACTCTGGAAAGAGGAAAAAGATAGATTTATTTCTTATGTGCGTTTTGAATTCTATGCACTGTATTATCATTTTTCCCCATCTTGATCTATAAATGTTTATTAAACAAGTCAGTGCTTTGAAGCAGTCTTTACAACATAGCCAGCTATATCATTCAGAGCTAAATATGTGTTGGTACGTGGGCATGTCCAGCCATTGTGTACACATGGGAGAGAAGTCTTTAAGCTGAGAATATTGTCTTTTCCTAACTCATGGTGCTGGACACGAACCACCTAATCTACACAGAAAAGTTGGTAGGAGGAAACATCAAATTTAGAAGAGCTCTTCCATCCTTAGGGGGTCTTGCAGTTCTGAACAGAGCACTTGCAAACTAGCATTTGTTGAGACTGAGCCTGTATGGACACTGCCCTAGGTCAGCAGGTGAAAAGTGCTTTGGATTTTCCTTCCCAAACCATGCTGTGTGGTGCTGTTCAATAATTCTGGATTATAAAGAGAATTTGAACTTAATTGTTGCTTTATGACTCTGTTCGTATTCTTCAGTATTGGCAGTATCTTCTGTGTGTAAGGAAAAGGTCATGTAAATGTGCCCACTTCTGCCTTCACAGCTGGGGGAGATAGCTTTGAGCAGATGTCTTCAGTCTGGCTTCCCTAATTCATGCAAATGAATGAGAAAATTCTAAGGGCTAATTATGTATAAGCAGAGTAGTGATCGAATGTGTGCCAGACTCTCCAGCTGGGAAAGGCCTCCAGCTGGCTCTCGGTTCTGTTCTGTACACCTTGTTATGAAATGTCAGAGCTTTGCATATGATAATGTCACAGGAGAGGCTTCTGTAGGAGAGCAAAGCATGGCAAACCAGACTCTTATCTTCTTTTTCTTTCATCTGTAAAGGATAACAAAAAAGCAAACATATATTCCAGATTGAAAGTTTTACTTGAAACTTTTTGTCTTGACTTTCTGGGGACTCTACAAAGTCACTTGTCTCTTCCCTTAGGAAGGCATTTCTCTAATTATGGTTTTGACTGGTGAACAATGTTTACACAGTCCTGGGGTTTACTACCTTCATTTGAATTGGATAAAGCCAATCAAATGCTGTTTGGCACTAGGCAACAAAGTACATGCATTGAGATGCCAAGAATAGACTCTGCTGAGCTCTAGATGCTTCACATTCCAGACCTGTTACCTTGTAAGTGTTATATTTACTGGTTTTCAGTCCAACTGGAGATGAAGAGCAGGCTTGTGAAGGAGAAGAGAATTAGGGAGATTCTAAACCTGAGGAAGAAAAGCTTGAATGATCTGGTACAGCATGATAATTTTTTTCTGAATAATTAACTTACATGAAGACATGTAAAGAGCACTCACTCGTGAGCAGTTGATGCAGGCTAAAATCAATGTTCATGGCAGTAAAATGAAAACAAAAACAGAAAGGGAGAAAAAAAGAAAGGTCTACTCTAGCCATGGATGAAAAGCCCCAAGCTTTTGTGTCTGCAAAGATGAATGGATTCTAACAAGGGCACAAGAACAGTTTTAACACTTCTTCTCCTGTGTGCACTTTACTTTTATACTCAGATGGCTTTATCTGCTCAGAGGACGTCTGCTTTAGAGGTGATAGTGGTCCGGAGTTCAATCTGTGCTTGAAATCTTATTTTCAAACAGAGCTGGTAAATGAGCAAAGCCAAGTGACTAAAACTCATAAACACTCTTAGTCTGTGCAAATTATAAAAATCAAAGCCTGAGAAGAAATGAGGAAGCTTTGGAAAATCACACCGATATTGTGTGTTTCAGTCCCATGTGAGCACTGCTGGAGAGTGATTTCAGATTCTTGTCTACCAAACCGAAATATCAGGGAGAAGCTGGATCGAGTTCAGTTGAACTTTATTGGATTATGCCTTCCTGCTATTGTAGCTGCAGAAAATCTGTGATTCCAAATATGATGTGTAACAATTGTGCAAATTCCTTAATCTTGTTTTTCATTCATTTCTGTAGTAATTAAAACCATAGACCTGGAAACTGTTTTCACGGACAACTTTTATTTGGAGAGGCCTATTTAATTCTGTATATTGTATGACTATATATTCAGTTTTACTCTCTTGCCCTTCCAGAAGAGAGTGAAAACTTGATGGTGTTACCTTCATTATCAATCTGTGCATTGGCTTGGTTTCTTACAAGTTGTACATTATTCCACTGTGCAGAACATGACAGTGTAATTGGGGGTGTGTGTGTTTTATTTCATTTTGTTCTCCTTAGAGGGCATCACAAAATGCTCTAATGAAAGAATAATTGTAAGCTGAAGAGGAAAAAATGTTTTAAGGGACTAATTGAAGAAGGGAAATGGCTGAGTGGTTTAAAGGAATTAAATGATGGGAGAGCTCCAAGTGAGATGAGGCAGCAAAAGTAAAAGAACTGCCACCAGCTGCAATGAATAATAGATGTGCACTTAAAAACTGTGGTCATGGGGATGTGTAAGTATACAGATAGAGGAAGGAGAAGGGTAGGCAGTTTGTGCAGGAGATAGCAGTTCAAAGGTATGTTGCTTTGTGTGTGGTAGCCTGCAGCCATAGGTAACTGGCAGTACTTTGTGCTCCAGACCTGTTGCAATAGGACCCTAGTCCTTCTATGTCCACGTTAATGGTAAAAGCAATTTAGCATGTGGTTTATAGTATCCTCTTTGTACAATCATCCATGGTGGAGCAAAGACCGCTGCCTTACTGTGTCCTGTGGGATGCACTATTTAATTGATCTCTGTGCAAGGGATCTACGTTAACCATCATCTGTCAGTTAAAACTGTACTCTTCTCCCTTTTTAGAGTGAAAAATTTTCAGGGAGACTGGATGGCTTTATCTAGACTGGAATTTAATCCAGGCTGGGAAAGCCTTAGTAGCAGGTGGCTGTCTGTAGGCCAGCTTGAGATGAATGGGGTGAGTTCAGCCTAGCAGGTAAATCTCTGCATACTCCCAGAAACTTAATGCTCATTTTCATCTCTCTCACCAGGAGTTTGAACTGGAAGACCACTAATAGCATAGGCATGAAAGCTGATATCATCCACTATTGCTCCTGCACAGAGGAGCTCTCATCAAAACACAGGTTGGGTAGGTTGGGAAAGCAGTAAAAAAAAAAAAAAAATCACTTTGCAAATGTGAGATGCAAGAAGGATTTCATCCTGTGAGCTCTCCTCAGTCTGAGGAGCTTCGTGAGGGTTGGATGCACCTTGTTCTTCCTCCCTTCTCAGAGTTCTGAGGCAGGAAAGTTTTTTAGGCACATGGCTGCCTAGGGAAGTTCACAGGATGACTTCAGCAGGTCTGTGTTTAAAGTGAAGCCAATGCTTATGCTTTTTCTCTGTAGTAATGGTAAGCGTCTTGCCCTGTTATTCTACCAAATATTCAGATGGATTTTATCACTTGTCTTGCATATATTCACTTTCAGTTTGGTTGAACCACCCTGCAGATGAATAAGAGGGGAAATCAATGTTTGACTTGAAAACAAGAGAAATGGTATTTGGATTTTTCTGTGCTAAGGTAGAGAAACACATAAACACGGTATAAACAGCTTAAACAGAATTGTGAAATAGCCTGAGAATGTCTTTTTGCTGCCATTTGCTTGATTTCAACACCACTGTGTTTGTCATGTATGACGGCTTTGTGGTTGTTGTGACACTTGGAGAAAATTGGATTTGGGGAAAGTTTTCTTAGTGCCTTAAATAATTGAAAATGTTTTCCAGTTGTGTGTTTTTTCTTTTTTTTTTTTTCCTCTCCAGTTCAGCTTTGTTCTGCTGTGGTACATTTTTCGTAAAAGTAATGGGGTTTTTTTTGCATAATGCTGTGTCGCTGTGGCAGTGCATAATCCTCAGGATATATATCCAAGGGATTTCCAGACATCCTCTTGGATTTCATAACAATACTTGCGATTAGAAGCCCTTCCACACAGAAGATTAAAATGCAGATGCATACTCATGGATTTAAAACCCAACTCAAGTCATCCAGCACTAAAGGCACAATTTGGAGCCTGCAATGAGTGTATTTGCAACTCATTTGTCAGAGAGCAATCAGTACCAAATCGACATTTGGTGAACAGCCTAATTTTACAGACATAGACATAGGATGAGCAACCATGGCTTATTTAGAAGGAATACTCAGTCTGTTTCCTTGGAGGGGTTAGCCTTATAAACATACTAGCGTGATTTCTAGCACTGAAAGTGCCTGCCTGTGAGTCCATCCAAGGATGGGGCTTAATCGTGATCCTCCTCACTGGAGCTGCCTCCTGGGGTCCTAAAAAGACAGCCCTGGTCCCTAGATCTGGGGGGACCTGACCTGGGTTGTCCCTGCAGGACCACTGTGCCATGCCTCACATGAGTGGCCCAACCCTGTGGGATGGTTGCCTTTTCTGCTTTCATCCCCCCACTTCCACAGCACCCACAGGCACAGGTATGTCCTGCCCGTGGGTGAGAGGTACCACCCAGGCTGCAGGATGCCTTGGTCCCACCTCAGTGCCTGCAGAAACCCAGGAGGAGGGAGAGATTTGGAGCATGCACAGCAGCGTGCAGGCGTGCCAAACTCCTCTTCTTGTGTGCTGACGGGGAGAATGGATTTATAACAGAAGTAATTTTTGGGGGTGAGTCTGATGGATTCAATAAAGGTATATCTGTGCAATATATATATTTTAAATACAACTCATTATTAAATTGGCACAGAGATAACACTGTGAAGCCAGTTTTAATCCTGCTGGCTGACCTGTCAGTGCAAGTGAAATTCATGAGAGCGGTGCCAGGAAGAGGAAGGATCTTTAAAAAATAATAAACATACATAGACTTTCTCAAACACATGCACATACATTTAACTTCACACATAGCCTGCTTTTGAGAAGAGAAGGTAAAATGTTTTATTGGATGAAAATTATTCAGTGTTGCTTGCGTTTGGGGGTTATGATGACTGCTTAGGGTTTTTTAGGCACTGCAGTCAGCATCTCAACATCTCTGTGTAAAGCAATATGATACAAGAGTAATGCAGCTGGACTTGAGATCGTGTTTGCCTCTTCAGCCCCCCTGATGGGCAGGTCTCTTGCTACAACAGATTGCTTCTGAAGATACCACTTCAGTAGCATGCAACCAGAAGAAGGTTGGGAAATGAGAAAAAAAAGGGCTTTGTTACAGGAAAGCTGTTGGTCAATCCTGTGAACAGCAGAAGGTTAATCTGATCTAAGTCACTGAGGTCATTGCAGCCATAAAAACTTAGCTGAATAGTGCCAGCAAGTCAGGTCTTACTTTGCCGCTGAGAACAGTTTGTGTTCCCTGGTAAGGTTTTTCTTTTTGCCTCCCCTTTTTCCTTTCCTTTTTTCTTTTTTTTTTTTATCTTCTTTCGTTTTTTTTAAGAGGAGGTAGGTGATTGTACTTGCAATTCTTGCTTATGATTCCTAGCTGAAAGAGGAGCAGCCCTTCATGGAGAGAGATGAAAGACACTAGGAGTATTTTTCTTACATTCCAGTGTAAGCAGAATAGCAAAGTACATACCTGAGAAGTTTCCAAACACAACACACATCTATTTACATATTTGATTTCAGTGGTGATACATGATAACCTGGGATTTCATTCAAAGGATCCTGATGGGAATTTGAAAGGAGTTCTTCTTCCCTGAATGTTCACAAAATAACTGCTGAAAGCTGAAAGCCCTTTTGTTGGCAAACTACATTCACAGAGAACAGGAGGCAGGGAGGCTGGAGACAGCTTTCTTATGCTGGAAATCCTCTCTGTGCTTACAAGTGTGGGGGTAAATTCTGTGCCCTTTTGAAATGGATGAGAATGTTTTGTCAGTGACTTCAGTGGGACCAAAACTTCACTCAGGTTTCGGAGAGGCTTTGGTAACTCTATAACTTGTTCTAAGGCCTGTTGACGGACACAGCAGCTTTCCTGTTAGCTTGTTGTACAGCTTCCCAGCAGAAAAGGATCCCTCAGCTCCTATGTGGAATGCATGGTCATGGGCTGACTATGATGGCATCTGACCTGGGAGCAAGGAACAAATCTTCAGATGTGTTTTTCTCTCTCACTGTTAAAACTGTAGTGTTGTATAAGCAGTCATGGGATTATAGGGGGATTGTGTTTGAGAACATGAGCTGTTGTGCTGTTTCTTTACCCCATACGTTTTAACCTGCCACAAGATTAAGATTTCTTTGTTGAGAAACAAAGATAGCAGTGTGGTTTGTGTTTACATTCCCTCTTGGCTCCTCTGCATGATAGCTGTTGTGTAAATAAGACTTTGAGAAGAGGAGAATTGAGGTCAGACCCTTCAGACTTTTCTAAAATATGTGGAGATTTGTATATGCTGAAAGATGGTGCAGAATGGAAAAATCAGTATTTGCTGCTTTCAAGAATATTAGGAGTAATTAAATTACCCCAATTAAGCATTGCTCAACAGCTCAAAATTTAGACCTGAAAATAGCTCTCATGTGATCCAGCAATATTGTTTGCATTACTGAGCCCTTGCGTTTCAGCCTGGATGAGGGAAAACAAGACAACAGCCTAGAAAGCTTTAAAGGAAGCAGAGGGAGGGGGTCTGCTCAGTTCACGTGAGGGAATTTTTCCTCAGGAGAATAATTTTCAAGCAGTCATAAAGGCAGAGGCTGAAAGTGTCCACTGAGCACCATGCACGTGAGGGGGACTTGCAGATGTTGCCGTGTTCGCTTACCCCCTTTCCAGATACTCCAGCTTTTGTAAATAGGCAAATAACCTTTCTTGCTGGGAGAGGAGGATCAGGCATGGGGCTGTGCTGTGTGTGCTGCTTTGTCCCGAGAGGGACCATCCCCTGGGAGGGACTCCACGCTCCTTTTTAAAAACATAGGAATATCTGGCAGTGGTCACACCAAGTCTGCCTGGGTTGGAGTTTTGGTTGTGTTTTCCTGAAAGGGACCGGACGGTTTCCCCTTTCATTTTAGCCAGAGGTTTCAGCGATTTCAACTGGCATTTTGATTCTCCTCCAGCTTCAGAGGTTTGGATCCAGGCAGCTGATTCGAGGCTCAGTGTTCAGTCTGACTCTTCTGTAAGTTAATACTCAGAGTTTTGTTTTGTAGCAGAAGCAGTCTCTAGGTAGTCCTCGTTTTCTTCAGAGTTGCAGAAGAAATATGCACTTTCTTAGAGAAATTCAGTCTTATTCAACAGAACAAACTCTTAGGACAGGGAGGTTTGTGAAGGATGGGGATTGTGGCTTGTAATTACCTTAGGACTGCCCAGTTGCTGTGAAGTAGTAGAACTTGATTTACCTTGGCATACATTTGAAGATGTTAACTCATGCATGCAGTTTATAGTCCTTATTTTCAGATGTCCTCCTATACATTCCACAAGTGTTTCCTTTTTGTTCAGGACAACCTGCACTGATTTCCTCCAAAATAAATTGTGTAGCTTGTCTGGAAAGGCTCTGTATGTTTTTCCTTAGTATTTTTCTGCCATTACCAGACACAATTCACATTTTCTAATCTTTGCAAATGAGCAGTAATGGGGGACAGTGGAGGTGTAGGGAGAAAGTTAGATGAGCATTGCTCAGGCAACCCTGAAGAGGGTTATTCTGCCATCATTGTTTTTTTGATCCCACAAACTGGTTAGCTCTTGCTGCCTCTACTCTCACAGCATGTCACTTTTGTGGGGTATTTGTTCTTTAATGGTCCAGTCAAGGAAAACACAGGAGCTGATCACACTGACACCCAGCACAGACCAGTGGATCAGCACTGTATGGACCAGTTAGATGAAGGCTGGAGCTGATATATGAGAAGACAAAAAAAAAAAAAAAAAAAAAAGAAAAAAAAACCCCCTCTCCATCCCCCCTTTCCCTGCCTTTTTTTTTTTTTTTTTTTTTTTTTTTTTTTTTTTCTGTGTAGCCCAGTGGCTTGGCCTTTAATCCTGCAGATGTCACACCAGCTCACAGAGACAAAGAGAGAATTTTTGCTTTAGTTTCTTGGGCGAGGTGAGGTAAGGAGGTGGCAAGATTTAGAGGTGAAGGTTTTCTTTAAGTGTCAGCACCCATAGCTGGGGCTGGCTGGTGAAGAAATGCCCAGTTCCATTTCAGTGCCAAACCCCAAAAGTGATTTTTAAAAGATCACAAGAACAGTCCTTTTGAAAATCAGGCCAGAAACATCCAGTTGGAAGACTTCATTCTAAGGACATTTGGAAAAATAAAAACAACAACAAAAAAAAGCCTCAAAGTAGTGGGTGCTAAACACTTGAAAATCTGATCTAGTCTTTAAAGTTTAAGGCACAGAAGAAGTTAATCTTTGTCTGGTTTCTGTGGATTGGCGTTTGTAGCATGGTCTGGGAAGGGAAGCTGGGTGTTTCTATGGAGCCTGTGTCCAGGTTAATGCTCCATCCCCTTGCAGCACGAGTGTGTGATGCAGCAACATCTCTGTCATTCGAGAATCATCACATGGACTTTGAGACTTTTGCTCTTCTTCTCAGATAAAGCAGGATGCTCCTGCAGTTTTTCTCTTTGGTGTTAAGTTTAACTCTCCTTTGCCTTTGGGATGATGGAATAGCTGTGAACCTTTTTCAGGAAGGGTTCCTTTGGGGGAATTTGTCATAGCCCAGATTTCTTGGCTGTTGGTGTTGCACCTCACAGGAGATGAACAAACATACGTGATGTTGACCCAGCAGTTTTTCTTCATACGGTACCCATAGGAGAGGGAGGAGAGAAGAAGCTATAACTGATTGTTCAAAATAAATATTTTGTATTCTTTCTAGTTGGTGTGGGTAGTATGGATTTTTTGAGTCTAAATCGTGTTTCAGAGTGAGCATACGAAGACTAGTAGCTTCATGTTGTGAAAGGGTGGCAAGAAGGAGAAGATCTAGTAGAAAAAAAGGATTTACATAAGGGCTTTCTGATAAAATTCACTTAAATCTGACAGTTCAGTGATGTAGGAAATTTACAGCCCTTCTTCTGAGGGTCTCCAGATCAGATTAAGGAACATCTCTGCATGTTTCAGCTGAGCATGGAAATACAGTTGAGGCTGAACTTCCAACATGATTTGACCCAGCCCAGGGAGAACAATTATCAAAAAAAAAGGTTTAAAATTAGTTGTATTGTTACAGCCTTACAACAGCAGTGGTAGCTTTTCTTGGTAGGGTTCGATGCGCATTGTAGGACTCATATCCAGCTCCAATGTGCTAGTAGAGATGGAGTGACACAAATTAAGGAGTATGTAATAAGATACCCTCCTTTCTTGCATCTTTTAAATAACCCACAAGGGCTGGACCTAACCCATTTTGTACCAGGAATCCCATGCAGCAGCTTTGCCACAGCACAATCAATGACTTGAATTTCATTTTACTACTTGTTTTTCTGAGATCTTAACTTTAACTTTGTGGTTCTCCAGTGGCTAATTACACTGTCTCAGTGTCCTTATGGTGCCAGTTGCATTTTGACCCAAAGATGACTGTAGGATATTTTTCACCATTACAGAAATCAAAAGTACCAAAGACCGTCTACATAGAGTGTCAAAGTCCATCAAACTCCAGAGCAATAGGAATACCTTGGGTAAATGGAAACCAGACCACCATATCACTGTACTGTTGATGTCATAGCTTTGCCTAGTCACCTTTTGATTCAGCCTTGGTGAACCAACAAGGAAGTAGCAGCAGAATCAGAAGGCCCTTGTCAGATGGGCTTGTAATGTTCCTTGTAAGGAACACCTAAGTTCATAAACGTATCTTCAGAAAATTCTATTTTTGCCTCACTGTACCTACTCCTTTAATCTGGAGAATCTCCTGGGGTGATTTACTTTTCATATATTGTCATAGATCTTGGTGTGTTTTAAAAGAGGAATAACAAGTGGTTCGAGGGTGGGAAATACATCACAAAATCTGATAATTATGTGATTACTCTTGTCTAAACCTGTGCCCACCTAGACCTTTGTTGTTGTATATTTTTGGACATGTGGAGCTTGGCAGAGATAGTGTAGGCAGAAAAAATAAACCATGCATTCATGCTGTGTGAGTACTGCCAAGTATCTTTGTTCCAAGCCCTGTAGAGTCTGCTAGCGACATTTATTAAGTCTTTGTACCCATTTTATGGTATAATAATTTCACGTGTGGATTCCCTGCTGCATATCAGGAAGTCAGTATGTCATCATGACAAATAAAGAAAAAGTTAACTAATACAAAAAGTTACTGAAATAAGAAAACATTTTCAGGATTGGGTTCTGGTGGTGTAACTGGTGAAAAAAAGGCATGTTTAAAGAGCTGCTGCAGGGGTCCCTGGAGAAGTGATGTCTGTTTCTTTGTTTTTCTCCAAGAGGAATCACCTCAGGACTCTAAAATCTACTGTCTTAGTGAAGGTGTATTAAGGCTTCCACTTGTGACTGCAGGAATTGGTCCAGGGGTCAGTGTTGGTGGTTAAAAGAGGAAAGCAGTTTCAGATTTCAGTCTTCAGTTGTTCTGATGTTCATAAAGGGTCATCCATTGGATCTTCAACCTATTCTCTTTCTGTGTGTCTTTCTGATGAAGAAAGTTCTGTCTTCCTTTATGTATACTTGTCTGTTTCTCTGGTTAAGTGACAGCATATCCACCTGGAGCAAATACCAAGAGTGAAATTTCCGGGGCATGAGGAATTGCAAACCATCCATGCACCCCTTTGCCAGGGATAAAATATGTTTCTAGGGGTCATTCAGTGAACGATTCCAAGCTGCAAGAGGCTGGACGTGATGTCTGAACGGAGAGCAGGGCAAGTGTTTTTGTCCAAGAGCACTGATTAGCTAATGGACGTGCTCATAACTTCATGTCACAGCAGGATAGAGTTTCAGAACTAATGGAAAGCTGATGTACAACTCATTTACCTCTGAGGGCCAATCCCAGTTCCCAAATATAACCTGTAGGCCTCCATAATTTGGTTCACTGTATTTATATATCCCCTTTCACTGCAGAGAGGCCGTTTCCAGCGGGATTCTGCAGTCACGTCAGGGTCAGAAGGGGTGAGCAGAGTAATTATCCATGGGCTTTGGGAGCCCAGATGCATTAAACAAGTTTCTAATTTCTTGGAGAGACTTTCCCTGGAAAAGAGGAGAGGATTTGTGACCCCAAGTGTGCCTGACAGGAAGGACGGGATCCTGCTGGAAAGATGTGCCATTGCAGCTGCCTTCCAGCAGTCTTGCACATGCTGCTTCACTTACAAGTCTGGATGTCCTTAAAGGCAGCCTGACCTGGCTCATGGCAGGGACCTGTGTGTTGAGCAGAGGGTAAAATTCACACAAGGGGAGAAACAATGTCACATTACGCTGCTTATTACTAAAAGAAATGTAGGATTTGCTATCAGTGAGCTGAAATCTAAACAGCTTAAATGCTCCTAATAGTTAGAGGGGTTAGGGAAGCTTGCCAGAGCATGGAAAGCATAACAACTGCATTTAATAACAATCAAGATACTCTTATAAATATTTGCATGTGCTGCTTCAGAGTCTACTACATGGTCATTCATGTGCTGCAGCTCCAAAGATGAGGAGAGGGAAAAAAAAAAGTGGGCGAGAGGAAAAGGGCACTCCATGTTTTGTAGCTGCTGTAATAGAGAATGGGCAAAGAACCAGCAAGAAAAGAAAAAGGAAAAGAAACCCTTCAAAGTTTAATAAACACAAAAGAGAATAAAAATAAATCTTTGGAGCATTTATTACAAGCCCTTGATGGAAGGATTAGATTGAAGCTCTCAGCCTTTCCAGTGTGGGTGTATGTGTGAAGTTGGCCTGTCTGGCCTCTTCCAACGAGAAAAGTTGTTTATATTTCCTAACTTGGGCTGTGCATATAATTGATTTTTTTGTTGTTGTTTCAATAGCAGAAATGAAAATTCAGAAGGGAAAAAAAAAGCCTCGTTTGTGTATAATTGAATTTAGGTCTTTTTCCTCGCCAGAATGAAAGCTCAACTCTCAGAAGAGCTGTGTCAAACAGTGTTTTGTTTCTTCTGAAATGTCAGTACATGCAGTACTTGTGAGGAAAGCTGGAAATGCAGGGCTTAGTTCATCAAGCACAACTGTGGAAGGCAAAAGTGTCACCCTTTTATGCAGGACATTCCTGATTTGGGGACTATCTCCAGAATGAAAAAAACTCCTTCTGTTCCCACTTTTGGTTTAAGGGAGCTTGACTCCAGTCCGTTCTCCTCCCAGGAGTAGTGCCTGGGGGGTCTACATGCTGTTCTGGACAGTTGGTCAGAGGATGTGTTCAGTCTCTCTTGTTGATGACCCTCCAACCTGGAGTATTACTCATTTTGTTGAGTATTTTGGGATAAGTCTCTTGCAGTGTGTCCATCAATGCTTTTCTGCTCTTTCAGAGTAGGGATGCTTTCTGTCCTAGTTGCTGGCACAGGAGCTTAGACGATGCTGGACATTAACAAAGTAAGAAGCACAGAAACCATGATGTCCTTATGCACTTAAACACTCAACAACTGGCAGTTGGGACTGGCTTGTGTAAAGCAACTGATGAAGTCTCCACTTGTGCAAGGAAAAAAAAAAAAATGCTAAACTTGTGATGCTCAGTGTTCAGCAGACTAAAGGGAGGAGGAGGGATGCTGCCTTCACCTTCTCCAACACTTGTCTCAGCTGTACTGTGATGATTGTGATTATGATTATTACAGTTGGAAGTCTTCAGTGTTTTGAAGATTGAATTAATAATTTAAAGATGATAAAAATGGAATCTTCCATTGCATTTACTATTCCAACCCTCCAAAAGAAAAGAAATCTGTGTTTTCCTAGCTACGGGAAACATATTGATTTAATTCCACTCATTAATGATAATGGTTCAAAGAATACTTAAGGAGTCTAGTCTGCAGCAGGATAACTGTGTTTGAAGGCTAACGTGGTCAGAGTCATCCTGGCGTCTACTGGAGACATTGGACCAAAAACAAAGGGGAGTCCAGAAGTGTCCAACTGAGTCTGAATTGATACAACTGTCAGGTTAAGGTGGAGTCACAAAAAGAGATAAATTGCAGCATCTGAGATCACTTATAGGCTAATCCAAAATCTTGTAGACTCCATAGGGTTCTTTCCATTCCCTTAAAGAGAGTTACAAGTCTCAACTCTCAGTCTTAATGTTGGTTAACTTTCACATAAACCCCAATTCTGCAGTCAGCCGTTCTTTTTCACAGGAAGGGTTCCAGCTGGTAAAAAAAAAAATATTTTTTTCAGCTCTCTACAAATAATGCCTTTTTCTGAATTGTCTTCCTGTGGGTACTGTAATGAATGATAGAATAAGGAAACAAAATTTCTTATGTGGGTCTTTGCAGAATATAAAAATAACTTATAAGAGAGGTGAAACATCTGTATTACAAGAATTCCTTCTTGTTTGTGGTGAGTGTCCCAGTCCTGGCTTACAGTGGAAGGTAAACACTTGTTCACTGTATATATGAATGCACATAATGCAAACACAAAAACGTGCACACTGAAAGAATATTCCTTCTTTGGCTATCTTTTAGATTTGAAGGAGGGGAAAAATGTGAATGAAGAAATGATTCAGGAAAATGTGTTCAGATACATATTCACAGGTTTGTAGTATACAGTATCTAAAATACAGAAACCGATAAGAAAGGCTAAAAATACAGCACAAGAAAGTTCTAGAAGTAAGTTAGAAGCTAAATATAAATCAAACTGATAGTTAAACAGGACTTTTCAATCTGGAATAAAGTCAAGACGGGCAGGGTTTGTCTGTGCCAGGGCAAGTTGCTGGCTGCTAGTTTTGCCTGTCCACAGGGAATGAAATGGTAGGTTGGTGCCTCAAATAAACGAGAGGGAAGGACAACTTACAACTCATTCTAGAAGCATCAATCTTATATATGTGTACATACTATTATGCCAAATTATATTCCTAGTAGGATTAGGTTTGGCTGAAGAACAAGTAGTAGTCTTGGAGTTTCCTATGGCACAAAAATAAATTGAGGAGATTATTTCTCTCTTCAACGAGGCTATAATCTCTGAACCAAGTAGCTTTTATAAGAAGTTGCAAAATTTGTACTGAAATTAAGATCATTGTTGCACAACTTTTAAGCTTTTCTTAGAAGACCTTAACTTTTGAGAGGGAGTAGCACTAATGTGTTGCTCATGGGAGAGAGGAGCAGTTCTCATGCAGGGGTAATTTCCATCTGTTTTTCTTTTGAGTTCTCACTAGAAGTTTGTAACTGTTTTCTGTCAGTAAGCCTGGTAGGCAAGAATACTGATCATGGTGCTTTGAGGTTCATTTTCAAGCACTGCAGATGTGAAAATTTGAGAACCTTCTTTTTGTTTCTTTAATTAAATAGAATCATAAGGAAGCCTGGGGCTTCTTGTTTGTATTATTCCTCTGACCTGTTTGATTAGATGGAGGGTCTGTTTTGGGAAGTACTCTTTCAGAAGGTTTTTTAAGTATTTTGAGAACCTGTCATCTCTCACTTATATTACATCTGCAGCTGAGGCAAACATAATTTATCATCAAAGATTTTCTCATAGGTAAGATTATTTTTAGGAGTTTTTACCTCTGATAATGTAAAAAGGGTTTGGCTCAATTATGTAGAGGAAGTGTGTTTGTGGATTTTTTGAAGACAGAATTAATTTGGTTTATTCCTTGTGTGACTAGCTTGTACTTGGTACTTACTCTGTAGTCAGTTGAATTTAGGATTGTTCAGAGGTGCAGCAAATTGGTTATTGAATGTATAAGTGCAACTGGTGTTGCCTCGTGTAGCCGGGAGCTGCTGCATTGCTCAGAAGTTCTGGTAATAGCAGCCAGTCTAGAAGCACTAAATATTTGGAAGAAGGTCTGAAGTTACTGATATGTCTTATTGATATGAATAAGTGTTATTAAGGATTCTTTCCAACTACCTTTAACTGTTAGTAGTTAGAAATAAAAGTAAATGTAGTGGGTTTGGCTCCTCCCTTCTCTTTACATAGAAATGATAACTTGTGTGTGTTCTATCTATTAAGAATTGGGTACCTTCCAGATTAAGGTGGTTTATTTGATTGATAGATGCCTGGGTAGCCGAGAGAGGGAGCAGGGCAAGAGGGACAAGGTCTGGGTCTTTCATGGGCTCTGAGCTGCTCACCTCCCTGATGTTGGATCTGTCATCTCCTGCTGCTACATGACAAATCCAGAGCTAGGTGACTAGTGGGAAAACTCCATGTTTCATAATTACTCTCTCAATTCTTCTTGGTGGCATGGCCCCAGGAGACCCTATGGGCTTTTCTGCCTCAGCTGAAAATCCTCCCACACCCTCCAACTACAATTTATTGTCTTTGTCTTTTTTTTTTTTTTTTTTCTTTGTCCACCTCAGTTACCACACTGTAAGAGAAGAGGAAGACTTTCCCTCCGTTTGAATGAAGATTTGTTATCGAGGTCTTTGAGTCATTTCATCTCCTCTCAGAATCTGACTCTGTGGTTCAAAGAGAGCCTTGCCAGGCAGTGGGGCAAGGAGGGTGCCCCCCACACAAGGGAGGATGGCCAGGGAGGTTGAAAGGCCTCAGGTGATCGCCTGGGTAGCTCAGGTTGTGCAGGAGTGCTTTGTTGCTCAGTGAGGTTTGCAGTTGGGAAGGAGGAAGAGACTGTTTTGAAATCCAGAGTGATCTGTTTAACTCTTATTGAAGACTTGAGTCCATTTTTCCAACTGTTTTTCTGCTTTGCCCCCTAATATATAGTGAGAGATGTTTAACATTTATGGCTTTTACTGCTTCCAAGTGGTCAAATTCATGTAATTCTTTTGATAATATCTAGTATCTGCTTGCCTTTTCCCTCCCTTTCTTCTTCATATTCTTTTCCTGCCCTGTCACTATAATCAGAATGAATATGTTGTTCCAATAAAATCCCTGAATAACTAAATAAGAAACAAAATCTGAAACTGGCTAATTTATGCTCCATAATCTAGAGGGAAATGGGCTTCAGAGAACATGCAGATCAGATGAGTTGTTGTTACTTGTCATCTTAGTGGATCCCTGTGAACTCTGTGCAAAACTGAAGGCGCTTGCCAGATAACAACTGCTGTGATTTTTTCCCAGTTTATAAGCATCTGGGATTTTCCACCAGTATGTTGAAAGAGGGGAGGTTTAAATGTACGACCTGAAATAGAATTGGAAATAGTTGCTAATCTCTATTAATATGGTATTCCTATAATCAAACACATGTGGGGTTGATGTGTTGGTTTTTGGTTTTTTATTGTTAATAATATTAAATTGGCCATTGGAAACTGAATCATGCTACAGATATTTCCCTTACTGAGCCTGTCTTGTATTATTACATTATTTGAAGGAACAAAGTCTTCTACCATAGGAATAAATAATAAAATCACACTTCTTGCCTTCTTGCAGATGCCATCCCACCAAGCTACTACAGCCTTTACTTCCGAATTGTCAGATTTGATGTCTCAGCGATGGAGAAGAATGCCTCCAACTTGGTGAAGGCTGAGTTCAGGGTCTTCCGCCTGCAGAACTCAAAGGCACGGGTCTCGGAGCAGCGGATAGAGCTGTACCAGGTATGATGGCAGCTCACACGTGTCAGCTCCTTGTCTTTCTGCAGCAAATCTGCCTTGTACCTGTCTAGCACGTGGAACAAACCACAAGGAGAAGGGATTGAATCCCATCTTTCCAAATTAGCTTCTTACTTCCCATGCCTTTTGTAGAAAGGGCTTCATTAACAATTGTATGAAGCTGAAATGTGCTAAATTTTTCTAGCAACAGTGCCTCAGGACTCCAGAGTTTCAGCATATAGCAATAAATGACAGAGCAAGAACATAAAACAAGTCAAGGATCTCTGTCTCCCAACACCTGGCTTGTACTACGGTTTACTTAGAAGTCATATTCCTCTGTCTGGCCTGTGTTCAGGAGAAGCCTGTTAACTGTTCCTCACAGAAACAGCATTGTTCTTAATTGAGTTTCAAAGCTTAGCAGCTTCAGACCTGGCTTCTGTATAGAATGAGTTAAAGCAAGGAGGTGGACAATTCAGGGATTAAGGAGAGAGGAAGAAAACAATACCATCACTCTCACTCCTGAGTGTTGGTAAGATTGATATCATTTAGGGACTTTAAAGCCACTCTCATAGAGTGTGTGCTTGTGCAAATACTGTCTAGAGCATTTTTCATCCAAAGCATCCAAAAGGGTCTCAGTGTCCAGCAGTTTATACTGAATAAAACTCATGTGGTTGTTACAGCAACCCTGGACTTGTTCTGCTGAAAACTCTGCAAGATAGGATACCACCTTTTGTAAGTGTATTGAGCCCCTCTTCGGCTTATTTCTTGCTGCCCTCATTAGCTATGCCTGAGCACTGCACTATAGAGTCTGGTTCAGATCCAGTGGGTGCAAATTTGAGCTGGTCTTCTCCCTTATTTTCCATGTTCACC
This sequence comes from Merops nubicus, assembly GCF_000691845.1. Lineage (NCBI taxonomy): Eukaryota > Metazoa > Chordata > Aves > Coraciiformes > Meropidae > Merops > Merops nubicus. The sequence continues at coordinate 42,700 of NW_008598604.1, forward strand.
TTTTCCTGCCTGGTCTGGTCAAGTGCAAGCTAAACATGGACAGAGGAGGGGAAATTTGGCTTCATTAAGCCAGCTTTAGAAACTGAGAGCAGGAAAAGGTGCCCTGGACTGTTTAGACATTGTTTAAATGTAGGAGAAGCATGATTCCCAGTGGTCACTGGGCACTTGGTATCACAACTGCAACCTGACTGCCTTCATGCCCAAGGACAGCCTGACAGAGAAGTTGAGTAAATAATGTATAATTTGTTAAAAGAGAAGGCTAGGAATCTTTAGCGAGAGTTGCTGATATTGTCTACTTACAGCAGTGGTGATGGAGAATTACACCGCGAGTCCCTGTGACACTGCCACACCAGCCTGCCAAAACAATTGTATGTTTTGGCTTGACCTCGCTGTTCAGACATCCTAAAAGGAGCTGATGGCATCTCTGGGCTTTCTGTTGTTCTACTTTTGAGAGCTGTTAGTCAGCCACCTGAAAGGAGTAGAGCTGTGGTTGCCTGAGCTCGGTTCATTGCCTTTCCGTGATTGAGGAATGTGGGACACAAAGGATTCAGCAGAGGTAGGGAAGAAAGGGCCTTTGCTTGGCTGGGATTTCACCTTGTGATGAGAAACAGCTGGAGCTTATTTGAGAGAGCCTGGCTCCAGCAAGCCTGTGCCCATGGAAATGACTGACACCTGCATCCAGGGCAGGTACTTGGGTCTTTTGGATAAATACATAGCTGGGGAGTAAAGCAGTTTCTTTTTTAGGCTGGGTTGGGTGTACCAAGTGAAGTGTTAGGCGAGTAATGAGTGCAGGTTAGTGTAGGATTGAGGTCTTTTCTCCACCAAGTAACAGGCAAGCCAAAGGCAGTGAGCTCGGGGTGTGTGTTTGTGCCAGTCATGCTTTAGGCATGTTGCTTTCCTCCTTTGCCTGCAGAGAGGCAAGCTGTCTCTGGAGCATTTCCTTTGCAGAGCACCTATTAAAATGATAAAAGCTGCCTGTTAGTTCCTCTTTATGCTTTACTTCTTACAAGCTCCTATATCCTTCTGCCAGGTTTTTTTTCTTCCCTGTTTTGGTCATACTTACTTCTTGCAATCTGGTATACGGCTCTCCCCAAAACCTTGTATGGAGGTGTTGTCTTAGCTCCATGATAGCCAGTCCGAACTGTGTGGGTTCCCTGTGGGTCCTGCAGGAGCATGAGAGTCACTAAATACTCCTGCATCTAATCTCCATCTCAATGCATGTGGTTACCATGCAGTGTCTAAAAAGCAATTGCAGGGAGAAATTGAAGAAGAGTCCTATGGGCCCCTTCCAACCTGACATGTTCTGTGATGTACTCTAGGACAGTGTTGTAAAAAGCATCTTAAAACTTAGTACATGAATTTTAGAGACTAGAAAGAAGAAAATTAATGAGCTGAAGGTAAGGAAGGCCAAGTAGGAAGCACTGGTGCCACAGAGATGCTAGAGGAGCTTCTGGCTCCATAATCATAGGTTGGTAGGGGTGTCTAGCAGCAGAGGAAGGTACAAAAGTGGGAAGGAAAGGGGGAGAATGAGGAAGAGGCTTGTTTCAGTTGAAGTGGCAAATATATTCTGTAAGGGCTGAAGACTTACTGGAGTATCTTTGCTCCATCACAAAAAGCTGTGTGTGGAGAGCAAGCCTTGCAGAGGAGGTTGCTGGAGGAGTTGGCACATGCAGCTGCCGCTCCTCCTGCGTGCATCCTGCTTTGTGAGATATGTGCTGGGCTTGCCAAGGCTGTTGTGCCCAGAAGGAACAATGTGGGTTTTTGTCTTGCGTAAGCAACATTTAATTATTAGGGTATTTTTCTTTTTCCTCCCATCAAGTTTCGGGTTGCCTAGTGTTTTGTTTTGTTGAGGAGAACTTCTTGATGGGGGGTTTTGAAATTCCTTTCATACCTGCAGTTTCAGGGAACGGTTGTCCCCGTGTCCCCTCAACTTTCTCAGTCAAGCAGGAGGAGAGGGGCAGAAGTCTTCTGGAAAGAGTCAGAGCTCTCTTGTGGTTCACTGGGAAAGTGGCCATCCCTGAACACATGCAAGTCTCTTAGCTACTCTCCAATCTCTGATTTAGTCCAGTGCCATTTTAGTAGTAGTGTGTATACCACTGATGCAGAAGGCACAATATTGCTCTGAAGGACTGTTTTAGAAACGGCTAGAGACAGATGTGCAGGGTAAATGGAAAAAATAAGCAAGCAGATTATAAATATTTTGTTTCTCCTCCTGATTCTTTCTTTGTGTGGTCCTCTGACCTTACAGATCTACCCCTTAAAATGAAAAAAGAAATGCAAGACTGCACCTTTTCGGCTAAGCTTTCCTCAGGCTATACTTGGCTCCCTTTTCCAAACCACATCAGAAAAGGACTTTGTGTTTTCCTGCAGCCTTTGTTTGCACTGACTCTGGGAAAGCAGTCTGGGGCTGCTTGGCGTGGTGAGCCAGGGCCATGGCCTCTCGCTCCTGGCCCCCGGTGCAGCAGCAGCAGGACCCTGTTTCCACTTCAGAGGCGGGGTTGGAGCAGAGAGCACCCCATCGTATTTGTGCTGGGAACGAGGGGTTGTGGATCTCTTTGCCATGCCTGCTGCCCCCCAGATTTCTGCAGGCAGTAGGTCCTGGAGATTAATTCTCATGGATGTGCCCTGGATGTGTCCACAATGGCAGTGGGCAAATGGTAATCTCAGGAGCAGAAGGAGTCTCTTTAATGTCTGTTTTCACCGAGAATACTTCTCTTGGTATTTAAGGATTAGTCAGCCACATCTGTGTGTTCCTGTACAGATGGGAAGCGCAGTGCACATATTAAGTAGTCTTAGGATGGAAAACGATAAAACTCACAGAAGTAGGAATTAAGTTTCTTTTATAAGGCTGGTATAAAAGCTTCTGTCTCTTCTTGGCTCTGGTTAAGTGAAGCCACAGAGAATTAAATTCTTTCAAGGCACTGTTTTTCTGTTGTTTCTTCTGCTTGGAAAATGCCAGTTAATCTGCTGGTGGTGCTGCTGATCATCAGCACTTTGGAGAGTGGGAAGCCGGAGGGAAGGAAGGAAGCGGCGAAAGCTCAAATGAAGCAAGCGCTTTTCCTGCGCTTCTCTTTCTGTCCTTCCCCTGTGCTGCCTTCACTCCATGTGCTTCTCAACATGCACCGAGACTGCAGAAAATATTAAGAGGATAAAGTACTTCGGGGGGAAGGAGGAGGAGTAATATTAAATAAACAAGTTTTAGCATCTTCCAGTGGCCCTTGCTATGTTTTTAAAGATTTACGCCAAATGCAGGCTTTATTGGAATTTGATCAGATAAAGCTCAGTTGTTATGGGAATGTCTTTGTTCATCAGTTTTCTTGCCTGCTTTGAAGACTTCATCACATCTTTTTTTTATTAAGGTGCTTCTGTATTTATGAATAAAGTCCCCACACACTTTAAAAAAAGCTTGTCTTTTATGAATAAGCATTCCAAAAAATAAATAGGCGCCACCGCAAAGCTGGACTAGTAGAAACCCTTGCAGGGCGAAAAGCCATTGTTCAGAGAGCCTTGTGGTATTGTTTTTAAGGTATTTTTATTATGTGCAGACGGTCAAACAATAACAAGTAATTATGACTTCCTATGGAAGCAGTGCCATGTTTTGTTAACACGTCATAAAGCATCATGAAAGATGCAGCCAAAGCGCTGGGTTTTATCGTCATCGCTGTCCAAGGCTGCTGTGGGTGGGGGTACCTGAGAGGCTTCAGGTTGGGTAGGGGTAAAAGTTGCACCATAAGATGTATCAGAGTGTAAGGTTGGAGCAAAAAAACCAGTGCTAAGTTAAAGCCCTGGGGGAAAATCAGATTGTGATGAAGAATTTGTAGCAAGGAGGATCAGACCTTTGGTCTTTCCATGTCAGAGAGGGGCCTGGTCCATGCCAATGGTTCCTGTGGAGCTTACTCAGGGTCTAGGAGGAACTGCCTGCCCTCCAGACAGTGGTAACCCCATTTCTTTAAGGGCCTCTCCCTGCTTGGAGGTATGAGGGGGAAGATGCTGTGGAACATATTACCCCATTATGAGTCAGATTTAAATTTAAACCACAGTCGGTTGTTCAAATACTTTCAATTCAGACAGTGTTTTGTCTTGTTTTTTCAGTCAGGGAATACGTTTAAAGCGAGCTACTATAGGTTTGGGCCAAATCTCCACGGTGCAAATCTGAAGCAATTTGCACTGACTGCAGCAGAGCTACTCCAGACGGATCTCCGTATAATCAGGAGCAGAGGGGCCTTGCTCTCTTTCCTTGCCAAAAAGTGCTGTCTCTACTGCCATGGAAAAAAATACCCGGAAGCAGGAATTGTGGCTGTGAGCTGGTGCAGCATGTCTGTATTGCAGCTATCACCTGGGGCATTTGATTTTAACTGACTGCTGTCACTGTGACACAGATCTAAAGGAGTGTATTTCAACCTCAAAATTTATGTATTGCTGTCCTGAAATCAGACTCTTGGAGTCTGAAAGGTTACCAGGTTATGTTAAATGCCAAATATACAGTGCCAAACTCAGTATAAAATGTGGACCTAATATCTTTCTACTCTACCAGCCTCCTCCTCCTTCCCCAGCTGCCACAGCAATAGCTCAGGACCAGGGGAAATTAATTTGCAGTGGGTGTCTGTCAAATTAGTGCTTTCCCCTTGTTCTAGAAAACTTTTTTTTTTTTTTTTTGGTTCAAAATATGTATCCCCTACAAAAAAAAAAAGTCAGTATGCTGGAGATCATGTATAGAATACCTTTGGCAAATAATCTGTGAGCGTGGGCGAAGTATTTGTCACTGCATCATATTCACTGCGATTTTAAAGCTTATCTCAAGCAGTTACTGAAGATGACTTGAAGAAATATGTAAGATCTCCATTAGCTAACAACACGAGCCGGCATGTACTCCCAGCTCAACACTGCCATGCACGGAAATGTGGAGCACTGAGCTGAGAGATTTAGTGCCATTTGCAGTGCCTGTACATTATAGGGAGTGTAGGAATGCAGAACATGGGTCAGAAAGCAGATGCTAGGTTTGGGTGCTTGCTCTTTGGGCTGCAGTCTGGTAAGGTTAGCCAAGCCCACGTTACACTGAGACACTGAGCAAGTTTTAACCAAGCACTGCAGTGTGGTAGTTACTGTGCTGAGGAACATCAGGTTGTCTTGCTGGCCTTGCAGTAGGCAGCCAGTTGGAGGGGGGAAGGTAATACTGCTGTTTTGGGGAGGGGTAGGGAACAATGTGAAGCTTTGTTGGAGAGAAGCCTATACAAAGAATAGATGATGGAAGAAAATGGAGGAGGATAGGAGTGGTTTGGGTGGAAGCCCTTAGGTGGCAGGAAGAGAAAACCACAAGAATTGTGACTTAGGGAGAACAGTGCAGGCAAGAGGAAGGGAAGGAAGAGGAGTGACTTGCAGAAGAAGACAGAATCTTAGAAGTAAGCAGCAAGTCCAAATATTCAGATAGTAAAGAAAGTCGCTTGCCAAAGTGTTGCAGTAAAATGCATGTGAACATGAGATACAGCTGTCAGGGACAAGACTGAGCAAGAAGAAGGGCTTGGGAGACCTGTGGATAAAGGGGAAATGGACACAGGAGCACCCTCCAAGATCTAGGGGATTTGGCTAGAAGACAGGAGAACCCACTCTGTTTTTGTTGATTTTGGCTTGATACTTTAATAAAACATAATGTGCCTCTGGCAAGTTAAAGCTAAATGCTAGATAAGTTTACAGGACTTTTTTGTTTTCCTTCATTTTATGTAAAATACTTCTTTAGCGCTATCTTAAAATCTCCTAAACGGCAGGAAATTGCACTCAATATTTCAGAATCTTCCAGGAGAAGGACCCTAGACCCTCCATTCATGTTTATTGCAGATACAGTGCAGAGTCTTCCTGCCTGCTGAAGCATAAATGAGACTGAAGAGCCTCGGGGCTGTATCCCCAGCTTATACTGCACATGTATCTTCAGTAGCAGGAGGAAGGCCCTGCTTGGGGAACAAATGGAGAGGAAATCCCTTTTCAGGGTCCTTTCTTTTCCCAGAGCACATTCCGTCCCCACAGGGCAGTGCAATGAATCAGTCACAGTGATTCCATGACATACTTGACCTCCCTTCTCTTTGTGACTTGCTTAAGCTGCACATCTCTGTACTCCCCACAAACTTCACCTTCTTTTACCTTTAAGCAAGTAGCAGTCAACACTGTAAGAGAATCCTACTGCAGCTGTAGCCCATCCAGATATAAAAGGGCTTGGGTTATGTGTGCAATATGTTCTTTTTATTTGCAAGTTTGCATGAAGAACGTGTCTGGCAAGGTCTGAGCAGATGGATCAGAGAGCTATTTTTCTTTAAAAACTTTGGCAAGTACTCCATACCTTTGTATTTTGGCAGGAAGTCTACGTCTCATATACTAGTTTCTAAAGATTCTGCCCTTAGTTTGAGCCTGATTCGAGACTTTTGCAAGTAATGGAAAGACTTCCATTGATAAGCAGAGGGGCTGTAAAGCCCTTTTAACTCCTTAGCTCTGAAGGCAGAGTCTGCATTACTCTTTTGCAGAAGTGGTTACGAGAAGAGCTCGAAAATTTGCACTGAGAATTTTCAAAAAATACAGCGTCAGGCTCTTGCACTAGTGGTGATGATAAGAAGAAGCTAAGATTTTGATAGCCAGTTGATTTCCCTTTGTCTGGCAAAAGGTACTATATGGAGGCCCTGCACTTTACAACGTATGTTTCCAAATATAAAGAGCAGGAGACTGGCGATGTTTGCAACAAAATGAAGGGTTTGCTCATCCTTTTGTCCAAGATAGGATCAAAGACTTCGAAGTCAAATAGGGAGTGAGGATTATTGGGAATTAGCATGGTCATTTTTTAACCTTAAGCTTCAGAAAGGGTTGGGTGAAGTTCCTGAGAGCTGTCTGAGGAGACCATTGAGATCTGGAACCAGTCAGTGAGTGAATCTTTCAGTAGGGTGAATAAGACACAAGAATTTGGAAATGACAAGGAGCTGTGTATGCAAACCTTGGGAATCTGCTTATTCCACTGCAGAGGGTTAAGCTGGAGTCCTCTGCAGGTTTCTTAAGAGTTCAGAAGAGGTTATCCTAGAGGGTAGTTTTCAGCCTTGATGTTGTGCATAGCTGAACTTATCTCTGTCTGCTAACCACATCATTTACCACTGAGTCTCATTGTTTTGGCTTATTTACTTTGGGCTTACTAGTCCATGTCAGGTTATTTCCATGATCTTAAAAGGCCCTTGAAGTTCCAGTGGAAACCATGGATAATGACTGATAAATAAGACAGATTAGTGAGCCTGCCAAGGTGTTGTAATACACAAGAACATCGCGGGACTCTGAAATGACAGAGAAGTGAAGAGAAGAGAAGGGAAGGAAGGAAGTTATCAGAGAGCCAACACCATCTGGAGGGAGGAGATCAGACAGCCCAGAATGAATGGGGGGGAAAAACAGCTTAATAGCAGTATTTTACAAGATAGTGCCATACTTACTGCTATTCAGTGACTGCAAAACCCAGGCTGGCTGACAGCAGTGACCATCCCAAGTTCTAGGGCAGTGCAGCAGACAGGGTAGGTATTTTTAAGTGGCCGTATGATCTTAATATGTTTTGAAAGTTCATGAATTTGTTTTAAGAAAACGGTAAGACCCCAAAAAATATTTCCTAGCAGTTGGTGACTGCAATTCTCAAACCCAGCTATAAAATGTCCTTGTTGTTGCTAAAGCTTGGCCTTCTATGTGTGCCTAGGGTTTTGTGGGCTGCAGCAGATGTATGTCATTGATACATCAGCCTGTGTATCATCACTACGGAACCACTTTCAGTTTTTTCTTTGTTTGTTTGCTTGCTGGGGAGGCGATGAATTTATTAGCTAAAACTATTCCATTGTAAATTATACTTCATTGTAATTCATTCTTCTGCATCCGATTGTGGTAACTATAGAAAACTAGTAGTAGTTATTGTCTAGGCCAATGAAATCTGAAATAAACTAGGCAAGTTGCTGTTGTTTGAAAGAACCAGTGTGTCTTTCTGTCAAAGTTTTTTCTTTTATGTGTGTAATGAGTCATGAAGACGGGCTGCTCTGGCGTCTGCTCTCAGTAGTTATTGTCTAGAATACATACACTAATGTGTTCACTCAGTTGTCCCCTACTTTAGCTGCCTATATATATGAGAAGGAGAGTAGGCAAAGGAAAAATTGAGAAAAATAATTATATTTCTGGTAACAAAGTCTTGGGTTCCAGAGGGTTTTTTGGGTTTTTGTTGAACCAGTATAATTATACTGACGCCAACTGCTGCTGCTTGCTTTGCTTGTATCAGCCTCTGAGACGCCCCACTTTTTAAAGAAGCCATGTGCCTCCTAATTTTGCAAACATTCTGCTTTTTTTATTATGAATTATATAGTGTTCTCAGTGCACTTTACAACAGACTAAGACAATCTTTATCCTTTTTTTTATACTCAAAACTGTGTGGTAGTTACGTGAGAGTATAAAGATGGGTACGTGTAAATAAACAATTTTGTCCTCCAGTACATTAATGAACATCTCAGCTCCTTGATACTTAAATTTTTAAAAACTATATTCATTAATGCTCTCCAGTTGATGTGAGAAATAAGCATAGAAGGTGGCAGATGTAATTTAGAGATGAGTATTTTGTGGAAACTCACATGTCGTTCCTCTGAAACCAGTTTATGACAAAACGGAAGTTTTTTCCTGCACCTGGTGATGGTGATGTGGGGTGTGCTTCCAAGACAGCATTGTGGTCCAGCCTCCTCTAATGGACAAGGAGGAGCACAGACAAATCCTTGCCAGCAGAGCAGAGGGTCTCCCCCTGAAGATTGAATGAAGAGTAGATTTCAATAGAATTTATAAAATACCAGAAGTCTGGCAGGCCTGACGGGGATGGCATATGAGTGCTGTCACCACTGAGATCTCCAACTGTGCTTCCTAAACATGTGTAGCTGTACAAGCAAGAACAATACTTTGTTTGAATCTGGCTGCTCCATGAGCCCTTTCCTGCAATTAACTGTATTATTCCTGTATTCATGTTTGTTTTTCCTTGATCTGTTGGCAGAAATCTAGAGATATTTCATAGGCATTTATAAGCTAATTTTTTCCCCAGGTGTTTTTCAGAAGGATCAGACTAGAAAAAAAAATGATGAGGGGAAGGTTAGCAGTGCCTCTAGAAAAGTTAGCTAGGCTGCAGGGCTTAAGTTTACAAGATACTTTGTCAAGGAGAGGTTAACAAGCATTTTGGCTAATTGTGAAAGGGAGGAATCCCATGCAAAAAGAGGGTAGACAAAAGCAAATTGTTCTTAGAATTTAGAGCATTGCTACTGAAAGAAAATTACTCTGCATACTGGGCTGGAAGTATGTGGATAACCATTTGGTAACACTTCTACCTATTCAGCTCGTCCCCACATAACAGGATCATATGCATATGTTCCCTGCATAGTTCTTTATTAGGAAAGGCAACGTTGCATTATCACATTGTTGAAAGTGAGACCAAACAAACACCTGGAAGAACGTGCCCATGTTCAGAAGCTGCAGAGATTTTGCACAACCTGAATTTTGAGTTGCCGATTTGGGGCTTTCACTCGGGCACGTATGAAGGTGTGCATGCTCACACCTGCACCTGTACAGTTGTTATGCTTCACCAGATACTTGTGCACGCAGTTGTTTAAATGTTTCTTTTCTAAGTGAGGGAGGTGAGGCTGTGCACGGGGAAGCTGTGTCTCCCCCTCATACGAGGGATTGAATCTGTCAGGTCCGTGTGGAGGTGGTGATGCACAGTACTCCCCCCACCCCACATACCCTTGCCATCCATGTCATGAACCATAGGCGTACCAAACTCTTTCTGCCTCTCTAAGAGGGAATGTTTGGACAAGGTACCAGAAGGAAATGAGAAGGGATTAAAGGGGAAGTTTAACTCAATCTTCCTTCTCTCCTGTGGCAGGTTTTTTTTTTCCCCTCCTTTTGTTAATATTTTTAGGGCTCTAAAAATTCTTTTGCACAAAAGCCTACTTTTAGGCCTTCATTTAGTTCCTGCAGATACAAGTTGTGCAGCAGCATTTCTGATAACAGTGTTTGATGTGGTTGCGATGGGCTAAGCATGAAGCTAAGGCATGTTTATAGGTAAGGCGAGGCAATGTTTATAGGTAACGGTAACATCTCTTCTAAGACTAACCATTATAGTTGGAAAAAGTAGACAAGCTTTCAAGCACAAAAGCTCCAAGGCACAGAAAAGGCTTTTCTTCTGTGTTTTGCAACTAAACTAGCTCACCTAATAGGAAGAAAGTGTTGGAAATACTGAAAGAGAAGTTTTTCAGGAATACAGTCTTGAGGATGTACTGGAAGAAGAAGGTATGTTACTGATGGGGAAAGTAAGACCAGAAATGTAGTGCAAAGAAGTAAACCAAAGGGATAAATGGCAGAGAAACCCTATAATACTTATGGAATAATTTCTGGAAGACTCGTTTGAAGAACGCATTGTAGCTGTAAAAATTTCTTATATATTCCTACAAAGAGGCCACCTTGTTTACCACCATGAAGAAAGAAGCTGCTTCAGTGTGAATGGAAATGTAAAATACAGTGTAGGAAAAGAAGTGAAGAGTCTTTCACCAAGTTGTTTTGTGGGAGAAAATAGACTCTGAGGATTCAGCCTAAGATTTAATCGTCCGTTAGCTTTCCACACTTGCAATGATGTGACAGAAAATGAAGGAAAAAAAGTGGAAATGGTAAGGCTAGAAAGATCATTCGTGCTTACAAGCAGTCAGGTTGTTAAAATCATATATCATTCTGACACTATAAAGATACTTAGCCTAAGAGAAGGAGATTGAAGCAGACGTGCTAATTTCAGTAAGTACGGCACTCATCACACTCAACAGCATTTTGCTTAAGAACCACTAGCGCCTGTTTAACCCATGATGTCAATTGTGGAAATTATGCCCTACTTAGTTTGTGACATTTTAGCTCATTTTCCATAATTTTTTTCCTGAGCATGCAGCTTTAACAATATGGAAAGAAGCCTTACTTTTTGATATCATAGATGCCATAGTATGGGTAATTTCTAAACTCTTTATTCCACAGGGTCCACCCTGTCCCACAATATCCTACAGTTTTGAAACCTGCAAACACTTTTCTTGTCATTCTGTTCATCGGAGAGGGTGAATGTTCTTTCTGCCATTGGATACGTGCAGTGATGATTTCTTGTACTTTTACAAATGCCTTTCATGCCAGGTACACACTGCCAGCCTTCAACTTTGTCTCTTAGTAGCAGTGGGACTAGGGTAAAGAGATTTCATTTTGGATACCAAGGCACAGCTAAGTCTCCAGAGCATATCTAAGACCAATTATAGTTAACATCAGGAGATTGCTTTTGGCACGTTACTTACTTTTAGATCCTTACATCACTGCCAGAACTGAGGTATGCAGTTTCTGGAGTCTTTGGAAAGATATGACTGTGCAGAAAGGAAGAGAAATGAGCCAAGTTCTTGTGTGCCATTTGCCTCACACACCCCCCAGCCCCAACACATCTTTGCAGAATGACAGCTGCATTACATCCTCAGAAACACTTGAGTTGACCTGATAAAGACCAAAGGGAAGGCAAAGTTATATTTGTACTTCTCTGGGACTTTCCCAGCATTGATTACTGATTCTCTCATCCGTCTGGCACTTCTGAGCAATGGTAGTCCCCTTGCTGCTGCCAGACTCTCTGTAAACAGTTGTTCAAACACTTTGTTTGAAGGTTGTCTTATAAAAAGGAGTCCCAAGCATTCAATGTTTGAGTGCCCTGAGTTTCTACTGGAGATCTCAGCATTGCCTACTAGCAGCACGTAGTCATTTTCTGGACTTGGACCAGCACCTCTTGTCTGTTTGCTGAAGTGTTGTTCAGAAAGAAGGCAAAGAGCTTGTCATGCTGCTGCTCTTCTCCTAAGACAAATATTATTGTGGGAGCTGCATTATTGGTCTTTGAGAGGTCCAGCACTCCCTTGAAATAAACAGAGAGATTCTACGTGTTGGACGGAATCTGGCCTTTTCGAGCCTTCTTTTCTGTTTAATTACGAGAAGCCTAATTTTATCATGATGACATAATTTCACACCTCTTTTGAAATATTTTTCTTTATATGTATTATGCAGTTTCACCATTGTGTTATTCCAGCAGCGTTTGCTAGATGTCAGGTCGATCTGGGCTCAGAAGATAGGAGGAAACAGTGAGACATTGTCAGTTTTTCTTTGGAGACAGACTTGGATGGTTAAAGAGAGGAAGAACCCAAAACCATATATGAAGTTGCACAGCTAGCGTGCCAAAAGTTACAAATTGATGTTATCATGTGGTGTCTTGATTGGAGTTGGCAATGTGGCAAGGCATTCCATCTTCCTGCATCACAAAACTATCAACATAGTAATAACCAGGGAACCAGAAACCTGTTAGCAGCCAAAAGTCCAGTTGTTGTTGTCCTAGAGTTAGGGTAGAGGGTAGCAGGCTGTGCTTGCATGTAGGAAGGCACTGAATTGTTTAGCAAGAAGGAAGACTGTGGCCACTTGCTGTGTTTTGAAAGGGAGGGGCTGGATTTCTTTTGTACAGGTATCTTATTATTACATGCTCAGTAGCAAGCTTTGCTGGAACTTTTGACACAAATACAAGTACAGTTGTCATCAAAGCTGGCATCATCATCTGTTGCAGCAATCCTTGTGTGTTCACAACACACACCAGGCTGTCTTTGCATGTCCCCAGGTTACCTGTATGGCTAGTAACTTATTTTCTGTTTAATGTATGACTAGTACCTGTAGTCAGAGGAAAAGCTGGAAGCATGAGTAAGGCCATACCATACAGATTAGTTATGGCAATATAATATCTTCAGTGTACAGACTACGTTATACGGGCTTTAGCATCTAGCCAGCATAAGTGCTACTGAAGAAGGTAAAATAGCCTCTTTTGGTATTCCAATTACTATGATCTCTTGACCACTTGTGTTGCAGGACAGGTTTCCAGGGCAGTCTTTCTGGGGGATCTCTCTCAGGAAGCAATATGTGATGGCTTGTTTTGCTTGGGAGCATAAGCTGATTTCATTAGGTGTTTTTATAACACCTTCCTCTCCCCACACCCCCTAAGAAAAGTCTTTCTGAAAACATGCCTGAATCTACATCTGCTGCCTAGGGGTTTGAGCTGCAATAGTTTCTTCTTCTGTAATGTTGGTGGTCCGTTTTAATAAAAACCAGGTAAATGTTAACCTGTAGGCAGTCATATTTATTGTTTCTTGCAGGTTCTAAAATCTAAAGAATTATCATCACCAGGACAGCGCTACATTGACAGCAAAGTAGTTAAAACAAGAGCTGAAGGAGAATGGTTGTCTTTCGATGTCACTGAGGCTGTACATGAGTGGCTCCATCACAGAGGTGACAGCAAGTGCTCTTTGCCTTCACTCCTGCCCCAGCTGCTCCTCCACTAACTCAGCAGGATTTCAGGATCATGCCATGTGTAAAAACCAACTTACTTTTATGTTTTGCAGACAGGAACCTTGGATTTAAGATAAGCTTACATTGTCCATGCTGCACCTTCGTGCCTTCCAATAATTATATCATCCCAAATAAAAGTGAGGAGCTTGAAGCAAGATTTGCAGGTAACAAAAGAAAAAAAAACCAACCTTTTTTAAATATTGTGGTAGTTACGAATTGAGGAGGGAAACAAAGAGTTCTTACTGCCTCCTTAAATGGTGTTCAGCTGATTGAAAACTTGCTCATTTGAGAATCTTTTTTTCTCAGCTGGTAGGAAGTGGTATTGAAGGCACAAGGGTGAAACTGTATCAGCTGAACTATTCTAAAACCAGGTGGAATGAATAAACCATCTCATTCCATGAGTGCAGCTTCAAGTCCTTAAGCATCTGTGTTACAGTTTGCATCATGCACGGCAGATGTATGTACAGTTTTGGATGTAGGGAAGACTGTTGCACAGCAGACCATCCCCTGTTGGATAGTCATGAGAAAACTTGCCAAGTATTTTCAAAATAAACCCTTTGACTGCTGTCCATCCTAGCACTGTAGTGGTTCAGGCTTCATAGAGAAGGCAACTGCTAGAAAGTAGAATTAGGGGGGTGGTTGGCACCCATGCAACCTGCTTGCAGTAGATCTATGTGTAAGCGTGGTGCATTTTATGAGTGCTAAACAATACTTGTGACAAATTTCCAAGGTCTAAGTAAGTCATGGTTGTCTGCTTTGGTTACAGAAGCACTTTCCCTTGTCCTCACTGAGTGTAGAGGCTCACAGTCTTTCTAAATACCTGCACAGATACACAGATACTTCCAGCTCTTCAGGCACGCTGCATATCGCCAGCTACTCTTCTGAGGATTGTTTTGTTGTTTTGCTTTTTTTTTTTTTTTTCCTTTTATTCTGGTCACATCAGTAATATTTTAAATTACTATGAAGAATGGCATCAGTTGCTTTGGGAAGAGCTGAGCGATCGATGCCAGACTTGTCCGAAAGTGTTTTACCGCCAGTGTGCTGTGAGTTGAAGAAACAGCAATGCTGTGCCTGTCTGGGTGCTCCTACTTCCAACAGTGGAAGTCTCATTCTCAGGTGAAGTCAACAGAACTACATTAGTTAATGTTGATTATCTCTACTTACCTACCATGGCACATAGAATTTATGGTAGCAAATTTGTTTATTAGTTACACAGGGTATTTTTTATGCTGACAGCCTCATAAAAACTTAAAGATGGGGTTGAGTGGGTGTTATAAAAAATAGACAGCAGTGTGTAGTGCTTCTTATGGACAGCAGAAAAGGTGATAGAGAGTAAATTTATGAAGGACACATAAGCTCCCTTGTGTTTTTAAGCCATTAAAATTTCAGTTTCAAAGAGGAAAATGTTGTTTAATGAACCATGCTATAGTTAGCATCCACCATTACATATAAAACTGTCTGTTTCTACGTTTCTCATTTATTAAAGTATATAATGATTTGATTCATTTGTTTTCCAAGGATTTGACTATATTCCTTATCAAGTAATAAGTTTTTCTAACCGTTGTTTTGCTGCATTGAAATATTTTCTGTAAGTAAATACCTGTACTGTACATGTGGTTAAAGCCATTGTGTGTATTTTAAAAATTGTTAGTAGGGTATTTGGTCACTGTAATTGCAAATGCTACAGAAAGAAAAGTGTGCCTTATTCTCTTTAGATAGTCTTGTCTGACTCAGGAGGTTAATTTTCAGAAGGCTCTTAGGAACAGGCATAACATAGGCTGTTTGATCCCCCAGAAAAGGCTGGAACACTGAGTCTTTTGCCTGTGCTGTTGCCATGATAAGAAGTTAGTAAGGCAGTTCGTGTTTCAAGAGAAAATACAAAATGTGACATCATCAGAAGAAATGTTTTGATCAATGTCCTTGACATGCCCATACAAAAGAAGGGGCTAGAATAACTGATTTTTTTTTTTTTTTTTTTGGAAAAAAAAAGCAGATTTAAATAAACTGGTGTGGGGAGACGGCATTAGAAAAATGTGAAACGGACAGAGAAAACTGTTGAATGTGAAATACTCAATGGTGTTACAAGATTTTAAAAGGCACATAGCTGTTAAAAGATGGGAATACTGCCCTAAATGAAGTGGCAAAAACATATTTGCTTGGGGCTCTTGAAACTAAGCAATGCAGATGCAGTGACTGAAGTAATCTTCCCTCTTACTCACTTCAACGGTTCTAGTAAATGTACTGAAATACCATTAAATGCCTGTGACTGTGGGAGGGCTAATAGAGTAGATAACATGAGAAATGTGAATATCTTGGGGATCTCGGGTTGAAATTTGCCCCCACTTCCCCAGTAAGCATTACACCATCATTGCCCAGTTTCTGAGAGAATATTTTTAAAGAGATGGTTTATTTAATTTGTGAAGAAAAAGCAACACAATGTTTATCACCAAAATGTATTTTTTGAAGGTATTGATGACTACACATATTCCAGTGGTGATGTGAAAGCTTTAAAGTCCAATAGGAAAAAATACAGTGGGAAGACCCCACATCTTCTGCTAATGTTATTACCCTCCTACAGACTTGAGTCGCAACAGCCCAGTCGGCGGAAGAAGCGTGCTCTAGATGCTGCCTATTGTTTTAGGTAACTATGCATCCATATGCGGTATATTTACATAGTAGTAGCAGCCTGTGAGGTATAATGCAGCTGTTTACCATATTTCTTTACACTTGACATTTATACAGAGTGCAGACCCTCATCTGCAGACCCACAGGGTCTGTGTGCAGCAGGTGTCTGCCCGGCGTTCTCCCAGTCCTACAGAGACAGTGGCAAATTCAGTTTCATCTGGGATGATTCTCAGACCCATCAGCCCCATAGTTAGAGCCCAACTGTCACCTCCACTCTGCTCACCTACTCAGAGAGGCCACTCAGGAGGACCTGGAGAAAACACTTCCTAGTCCTCTAGGGAAATCATTAGCTTTGTCTGTATAAGCAAATCAGGCCATGTCTAAGCATCTGATTTCAGTTACACTACTGTTGGTGTGATTTGATTATGCATTTTTGGGACTTGGACTTGCCTGCCTGTAAAACATCACTGGGGGAATAGGCAACTGGATTATTTTTATTCCCTGTGTTGTCTTTGTTATGACCAACATGTTTTTCTGTATTTTATTTCCCAGGAACGTGCAGGATAACTGCTGTCTGCGTCCACTTTATATTGACTTCAAGAGGGATCTTGGCTGGAAATGGATACATGAACCTAAAGGATATCATGCTAATTTCTGTGCAGGAGCCTGCCCATATTTATGGAGCTCAGATACTCAGCACAGCCGAGTAAGTAACAATACTGCTAATTTTCAGTTTCTCTTTTGTAACTGTAGGGTGAAATATGTTTCTAGGAGTGACATCAGCACCAATGCCCAACACATGTATTTATGATCTTAACAACTGAGGATGGTGAAATGTGGCCCTATAGAGAGACTCATACATGACCTCAAGCTAGTATTGAAGTCGTAGGAATGTATTGGCCCAGATTTTTTTTTTTTTTTTTAATATGTTCATCAATATGATCTATGGATGGATTGAATGTGTTTTGTGAGCATGAGCTTGGTGTAGCTTTGGGCGTCTGCCTGAGAAGGGACCTTTTGTTACAGAGTGTGAGTGGAAGATGGCACAATGAGTTTGATCAGCAAAGGCACTGAGGGAGGCACTGCCAGAGTTGTACCACCTGACTATCACCTACTTCTGTGGCCTGCCATTTTTTATTTGTCATTGTTACTGATATGCTACCATGCTGAACTTCATGAAAATGTAGTGATAGATGTGCTTCTTTCACTTCAAAAGATGTATTCATTCTTGTACTTTGAAAGTTCAGATGCAAAGGAGGAACCTTGTGTTTGGGATGCTGAAGAACCGATAGACATCTGAGATGGGACTTTTTATTTTAGAGATTACATATATTATTTTAGTTAGTTACCCGAGGATGAGTAGTGTTCTGCTGTGAAGTGCTTATGTCTCTCAACTTCCAATAAGGATGTCTAGACAGTAAATGCAAGAGGCAGACATTTGCTTTGCAGTTGTCATAAAGTAAGAATTTCACCCTCAGGTTCATACTAAGAACAATGTCTCACCCTTTTCAAACCACCTTTAAAACACCAGGTCAGTGTCAGCCAGCAGGGAAAACTCTTCATGTCCAAGGGGCAGCTTGCTTTCCCTTTGGTCTGTAATACCATGATAGCATGCTCTTGCTGAACTTACAGACCCAGGTATAGATATCCGTCGTAGCTGTCACTGGCTGTGGCATTGTACTGTTAGCAGTGTCAGCAGGCAGAGGTATAAATAAGGTAAGTATGATTCCGTGCTGGTGCGGACTCGTAGTATACAAACTTTGGAGCAACACTTGTTTTTAAAGGAAAGAGGAAGAATAACTGTCATGGTCACAAATATGTGGTTTGGATAGTTGCCCAAGGAGTCAGAAGTAGCTTAATAAAGTAGTTAGTGTTGCTGACCTGAACAGATCTTCTGTCTCTCTGAGCTGCAAATGTTGTGTTGAAGTTCTAGGAAAAGGTCACTTGGTGTTTGGCTAGCACATTAACGGCATCCTCAGAAATACCTATGCATCATCAGCGGGTAACCCTACATACTTCCCTTGCAGAGAACCGTGCGTATGAATCCAACGTGACATAAAGCACCAGGGCTGCTAACTTCACCATGGCTGATTCTCAACAGGAGTAACTGCAGCTTGAATCCTGCTGCTTGCAGGGTGGCATTAATGGACTTAGTAAAATGTGGCCAGAGAGGAAGAGCAGAGGAGTGCTTGAAATTTGAAGGGCTCTCGTCTTCCCTTGGTGCTCTTGTAAAGCCAAAGTCCTATAATGGCAAATGACAAAGTGAAGACACAGATAAAAACCTTTCAATTTATTCTTTCCTTATCAATACAGTGTGTGTGTTGACCTTTCAAGGCAAGATCTAGCCATGTGCCTGTTTTGAGGCTTAAGACTGTCTAGATAAAACCTTAGAACACTCAGGCAGCTTGTGACACCAGATTGAAGTGGAGAAGCATAAAACAATACTAATATCCAGGAATCTTCATCCTGTGCTTTCAGTGGGATTTTTCTCAGGTGCTATGAGAGGAAGTGATGCAGAAAGGAATTTGCTGTGCAGTAGCAGGAAGGTGAAGGCAGAGGTAGCTGTCTTAATCTCTCCTTTTTCCCTTCTTCTTCTAGGTACTCAGCTTGTACAACACCATAAATCCAGAAGCTTCTGCTTCTCCGTGCTGCGTGTCCCAGGATTTGGAACCCCTCACTATCCTCTACTACATTGGCAAAACACCCAAAATTGAACAGCTGTCCAACATGATCGTAAAGTCTTGCAAGTGCAGCTAAAGGATGCCCCTGAAACAGCATGGCGTGTTTATAATAAAAAGTAACCAAGGAAAAAAAGAAAGAGTGAGAAGGAAAGAGAGAAAATTGAAAACCCAGGTTCATCAGTGTTAAAAGGAAAAAAAAAAAAAAAAAAAAGCGGTACTAGTCTGAACTGTTTAAAAGTTTGTTTTGGTTTTGTTTTGTTTTTTTTTTTTTTTTTAAACTGGCATCTGAAGCAAAACATTGAAGGGCTTTATCCTACATTTCACCTACACATAGTGTGAGATAGACAAGAAGCAAAGTTAAAGGAAAAAAAAAACCTTTTAAAAAATAAACACTGGAAGAAATTTGTTAGTGTTACTATGTGAAAGGAAAAAAACAGGAAAATCCCATGAAGTGGAGTTGCTGTACCTGTCCCGTGCCTTACTTGATCTCTCTGTATTGTTACGCAATAGGCATCCTACCCATTCGTTCCTCTTAGTTGTAGAGATAACAGTGCATTATTTATTTGTGTGTAAAAACTATCAAATGAACATTTCTGTATCGCCATTGGAAAAAAGGAAACCAGCCAATATGGACAAAGTGGAGACCAAATAAGCTGCCAGAAATTCATATAAAGCCTAAAGGAACACAAGCTCAAAAGAATCAGAAAAGTAATGGTTAGTTTAGTTCAATTAAAATAGAAATCAGTTACGACGTTATTGAGAAACTCTGCCTTATAAAATACCTTCTTTTTCATGCCAGCTGCCTAGAGAGGCTTCTTGTAAGGTCTCAAACCCTTGTTTTAAATACTGAATAATTTACTAATAAAGGACACTCTGTTTCAGTCTCAAAGACAAGTCTATAAGAATTTTTTTTTTATTGTAAATGATTTAAAATGTCAGTTTAGTAAACCAGTGAAATATTTAACATGTACTGGTCTAATCTTCAGACCTTAATATGTTGCTGTATAGCTATGCTATGGAATTTTTTTTTTTGTTTTGGTATATGTAACCATACCTAGAGTATTACAATAGATGGGTAGTAAAAGCCAGCTTAATTGGAAACATATCTGTAGATCTCTATTTGTAAACTATTAAAAAATTAAGTACTTTATGTGTAATGTGTAAATTTTCACCATATTTTTGTACTCTGTAATACTGTCAGCTCTCATGAGTTTGAATTTGAATTTGGGGCTCTTTTTGATCACTCAGAATCATGTGTTTCCCTCTAGCTGGCCAGTATGAGTAGAGTCCCTATATTTTGACTTGCACTACAAATACATGTTTTATAATAGTTGCTATACATGTGCTTTGTATATTGTTCATCATTATGACATAAGCTACCTGACTCCATTTGTTTTCTGTTTTATAAAAAGGATGGATTAGAGTGATCTCCCCCATTCCTCCCCTCTCTCCTCAGTTGTCCCCGTTGGTAACACCCGAATCGCGATGCAGTTCAAGTTCCTTAGACCTTTTGGTTGTCTTTTGGCTATAGACATTCAAACAGATGGGCAGGGAGTGAGGTGTTGCAAGAAGAGATGTCCCAGCCTGTCTGGGGCGAGGCAAACCCTTGCAGAGAATGACATTCACCACTGTGCAGAAGGCTGGTAGGAAGCTCAAAGGAGGCGTGAGCGGGATCGGTTTGTGGTCAGAGGTCACATGGCGACCTCGCACGCGGCAAGGGCTTGCCCCTGCAGTTAGTCCATGGGACTGATCCTGCTCCTACTGTAGGTAACAAAGGTTTGCCTTTAACTTCTGCAGCAGCACGGCAGGCCCCTTTGTGCTATTGAGGTGTGTGTAAGAATTTGCAGGATCGTACCCTTGATTTTTGCCGGTTTGCCAATTTTTTTTTTTTTAGTTGAATTCACATTAAAGCTCCTTTTTTTAAAAAAGGAAAAAAGAACATGGGATTCCTAGGATTTTGTTGCTGTTACACGTTTAAATATTGTAGAGGGAGTGAAAAAAAAAAAATCCATGTAATATATTTCATTTTAAAAAAGCCCCAACCTAGGCTACCAAAAAAAAAAAATCATGAAGGCGGCACATTCAGTTAGTTTCACATGATGAATGGTTTTGCGCAGCAAAGCTGGAAAAACTGCATTAGAAACGTACTTCTTGGATGAGAAGGACCTTTCTGTCATTGACCCGAGCAGTGTGGGGAGGACACCCCTGAGCTTGATGTTGTCAGCTCCAATTTTTTAAGAAGTGCAATTTCTTTGGCTTCAGCAGCAGACCAATGGAAATGTGAACTGCCGCAGCAGCTTGTACACGCGGCTCCTCGGGACTTTGGTAGAGCCTGTGCTTATTGCCCGGATGGAAACGTAGCCCCACAGATGATCTAATCCCACCCGTTGACTCAGCGCAGAGGAGGAGGTATGTTAGACTCCTGATTTATTTAGTGAGTTGAGATGAACAAGTGAAAAATCTGTCCTGCTAACACTTGCTTGAGCCAGACTTACTCCGGTGAGAAGATGCACTGAACTCAGTGAAACTCCTCAGGGTAGTAAATACTCTGGATTTTGCTGTATACTGCAGCAAAATTAGTTTTATCAGGTTCAGTATGAGAACTGTATTTTTGTTGGACAGGAGAAGACGAGGATGAGCATGTTTTACAAAACTCAAAGCCGTTTTTGCAGTTCTCTGCTGTGGGGATGCAGCTCGAAACTGGTTTTGAAGCTTTGAAAAAGTGGAATAGAAGATGGCATCATTGTCCAACTATACTCACTATGCGCTGGACGCAGCTGAAAATTTCAGTTTGGGTTTGCAGTTTTTCTCTAAATTTTAAGTATAAAACTTTATTTCTGTAAGTCATTACCCCAAGATCGAATACTTTTTTTTTTTACTTCTCTTTTTTTTCCTCAAAATGCACTGATAGTATTTGAAATACTCTTATTACAAAGCGCCTACAGTTTTTATATTTTTTTTTATTTACTAGGCATGTTATTTCCCTTTAATTCCCTTTAATTACTGAAGATGTTAGGCCTGATCCTACAATGTGCAGAACTCATGGGTGAAATTCCCCTCTACTTAGTGGCGAAACATGCATCTTAAGCACTGCTCAGGTCTGATGTAAATCCCCCTTGAGCGATGTTTAGATGGGTCTGCAACAGCTCAAGGACTTCATGCCAGAGGCCTTATCACGACTTATCATGAGGTAATTGCCACTGTCTGAGCAAAGTCCCTGAGAACTGGTGGGAAGTGTTCAGCACCTTGAAAGATCAGACCTGAGGGGTTGATTTGGGCTGAGGGGGAATCCGAGCACTTAGTTGGGTGGTGTAGGACAGCATTTTTTATGTGTTTAGCATCAATACAATTA
Organism: Merops nubicus; assembly: GCF_000691845.1. NCBI lineage: Eukaryota > Metazoa > Chordata > Aves > Coraciiformes > Meropidae > Merops > Merops nubicus. The sequence goes on from NW_008598604.1 coordinate 64,768, forward strand.
TACAGTTGACATGGTTTCAAGGAGAAAAAAGAATAAGGAACTTAAAAGGACAGCTGTGTTGTACTTTGGTGATCGATTACTCTGTATTTTAACACATTGTATGTCTGTTTTTGTGGTGCTCTAGTGGTAAATAAATTATTTCAATTATATGCTCGTGTTGCTTTCATACGGCAGCGTTCTTCTGGCACTGGTGATTCCTCAGCCCTGGCTCAGTTTGGTCCCTGCAAAGCCTAATTAAGTGTGTGATTTTAGTGTGTGTGACCTTGATGCAGTCTGGCACAGGCTGAGGTGAAGGAACAACCATCCAAGGATGAGCATGAATCACATCTGCTGAGAATGGCTTTCTCCTCAGCCACTGCAGTATACGTCTTGGTCTACAGACAAGAAGTGGCTTCTGGTCAACTGCTATGAGCAGCAGCACTGTCCCCTCTGTGTGCAGGACAGACACTGCCCTGTGCAGAGCCCCACAGCCCCACTGTGCTTCATCCCTCACTAGAAACATGCCCTGCCAGTCCTGATGCTGCAGGCACCAGTTTTGGTGTCTCTCCTCTCTAATAGAGGATCTCAAAGTAGTTTCTTCATCATTTTTGTAGTGTTGTGGCAGGCAAGAAGGTGGTGATCTGTTTCATGATGCCCATGCACTAAGTTATTCCACACCATTGCATCCTTCAGTAGACCTCAGTGAAATTCCTGGGTTTATATGTTGTGCAAAACAATCCACAGCGGAGTGAGATGGAGTATTGGAGGAGAGGCAAAAAACACAAGCTGGAACATGGCAAATTCTGGCTCATGGAAGGAAAACACATTTACAGTGGAGGTGGCCAAGCCATGGAATGGAATTCCCAGAGAGGGCATGACATCTCCATCCTTGGAGATGCTCAAAACCAGCTGGGTGAGGCTTTAGACAGCCTGCTCCCACTGCACCTGCTCTGAGCAAGGAGATTGGGCTGGAAACCTTGCCCACCCCCATGAATCTACAGTCATGGTCCAACCCAACCACTATTTCTGTGACTGGCTAAAAAAGAACAAGAAATGCTGGTGGTCAAGTGCCTCAGCTATTTCAGTTTGCCAGCAGCAGCCACAAAGCCACATGGAAGTCGTTTGTTTGTTTTTTTTTTTTAACAGATAATAGGATTCCCTAGCTTGTTGTAAGTCTCTCACCATGCACTCTGCAATATGCAATGCGTTATCTAGGCAAATAAGAATTAAGGAGCCCAGTATTGCAACTTTTATCAGACTTTCTGCAGCTCTAGTCACTTAAATAAATAAAAATGAGGGGAGGAAGGGCTGCAGGGTTGAATCATTACTTTTAAAATTGATAAAATCATATGTGAAAATTCTTCCAGATCAGGAACTGATGATGAGAAGGGGTGATCATCTGCTTTTCCTGGTGCCTCCTCTGGGATCTAAGAGGTGCATAGCATTTCTTGGCATGAATGAAATACTATGTTTATGCCAGTGTTGTAATAAATTATAACAAATGGACCCTGTGGTCTGTGAATATGTGTTTAAGAATGCTGCTTGGGACGAGCATTAAAAACAATTTTAGGAGCCGTTTCACCACAGTTACACACCAGCCTTACAGTGATCTGCCTTAATTGATTTCATTGAGTTTATACTAACATAAAACTACAGTCCTGCAAAAGTTGCCAGATACCAATTTCTGTTCTATTTTCAGTCACCCAACTATGTGCTTTGACATGAATAATCTGCCAGCCCCATTCTTATCCAAGGTAGCCCTCACACAGTGAGGTGAGAATAGTTTGCAGTACTGGCTGCTTTATTTCTGAAATCAGTGAAGAACAAGAGGATTTGAGGAGGAATGTGATTGGAAATTTTAGATGGGATAGTGGTTGTGGTGCCTGTAACTCAAGAGGAACAAAGTGGAGAGAACACAGTGTGCTAAGAGAGATTTTATAGTGTAGGGCTGAAAAGATGGAAGCTCTCCCATGATAATGAGATTTATGCAGAATATTTTGACGCTGGGACTGTCTTTTCCTTTTGCTAACACAGCCTCTCCGGACGGTATCAGAGAAACCGTTGCTGCTCTGCTTGAATCGAATTGTGGTTAATAAATGTGGAATATTCAATATAGGAAAAAACCCAAACCATGTAAATGTCTTGAAAACCATTTTTTAGGCCAAAATTTGCCTCTTAGATCAGATGGAACAGATTCTATGAGGAGCCATGAGTTCTGGAAGAAAATAAACCAAGAGGTTATGTAATTATATGTGGTTATAAAGTAGATGTGAAGTAATGTAGTTGGCTTGTCAGTGGGTATGGGTGTAACAGTAATTTCTTCATCTGTATAAAAATAAAATTAAATGGAACAGAAAGCTGATGAGAACTTCCAATCAAATTTGATATGCTCATTTAATGAAGTAACCTTCTGGAATCTAATACAGAACCCCTGGGGTATAACCCTTTTTTAAAACATATGGTGGTCCAAGAAACAAATATTTCCTTTGAATGGGGTGTTTTAGTGCCAAACTAGGATGATGGGAGGAGTGGAGGAAGAGTCAGTGACCACTGATCTCTGAGTCCCAGCACTGTTTACACCTACTGTAGGAAGGTCCCAATTAAAAGGTTCACACAACTCATACAAAAAAAATTTCCACAAGAAAGGCAACAAAGAATATAAAAATTGCAAATGAGGCCCAAGTCTCTTTTTGTTCAGTTAAGTCCACCATGAGGCTCAGAAAGGAGTTCTTACATACTATTTGATCCAGCTAATTAGAGGTGGATCAAACCAAAATATTAACATGTGAGTGCACGTTTTACCAAAGTCAAAAATCAAGTGTTCAGCCTCTGAGGTAGTGTTTAAACCTGAATCACTTTTACAAAATTCAGTGAGGTTCAACCCTTGCAACTGTTATGTAACCAAACTTCAATCACCAAATTCATTGCTGTGGTGTGTAAGGCTTTTAGCTTAAGACGCCAGAAGCTGTTGCACTTGAATAGTTCTGAGCATGCCAGATGCAAGTCTCATAGAATAGTCTTTGTTTTTTTTTTTTCCCAAGCACAAAGATGTGTAAATGTAGTTGCCTTTCATAGTAATGGTGGTCAGTGACAAAGTATCCCTACACATCATGGTGGTTCCCAGAGAACTCGTGGTGGGACAGCACATTTCAGATCGTCCTGTTCTTCAGTGATTAAAAGACCAGCATTATGGGACTGTGACTGTTTTTGCCATCTGATGGAACCCATGTGAAACAAATTGATGGCTTCATTCCAGTTAATAGTGTAAACTTTTTGGCAGTCTCCAAGGATATGCAGACTAATTTCATCCATCAAAAGCAGAAAATATCTTTATCCAGAAAAAAATGCTTTTTTTTTTTCCTTTGGAAAAATGTAAATACAAAGGACAAAATATGCAGCAGTTCATGGACAAGTTATGCATTCCTCTGCAGTGTGTAACCTGTTCTCAAAGAGGTGGTCTGGATCAATTTGTGAACACTTGGGAGGGAAAGCTGCATTTGGAGATATTTTGAAATATATTGTTTCCTCTGCTTCTTCCGTGAAACACTCAATTACAAAAAAGCCAAAAGACTGTAAATAACAATATGAGCTGTTGGTTTTTTTTTTCACATAGATATCCAGCTATGACGGACAACACAGGAGGTGAATCAATGCAGATCCTGAGTGTGAAATGCAGCCAACTGAGGTATACACTGTTGGGTCACAGCAGAGCAGGAAAGATGAGCACAACAGAAGGTTTATGTCAGCATAAAGTATAGGCCCTACATAAGGCCACAGGAAAACTGGACTGGTTTTTGTTGTACTTTTTGCTTTGAACTTGGCTGTGCTTTAATAGCACAGTTTCTCATACTTTGTTTCATACCATTCCTTATACTTTGTCTTGGAATAGAGGCATCTTTAGGGTGGTAGGAATTTACCTAGGAATAACTGCAAGCCACTGATACGTTTTGAGATCATTATCTGTCAGGAGACATAATTTAAATGAGCTGTTAACAAGACCTGAATTAACTTTTCCCGTGGCTAAGCATCCCTAACTGCTCTCCTGGCCTCTAACTCTTATTTCAGTATTAAAAGTTCCTCCACTGCTTTGTGGTTAACAGATGATGTCCATCAGGTAGTTGAAATCTCAGCAAGTATCCCAAGGACCGAGGAAGAGATCTCAAGCATTAAACCCCTGGGTTTCTCTAGTGCCAGGTCCTTTAAAGCAGTGCTGCAACCAGCCGGGTGCTCTGCAGGCTGGACAAGTGGGCTATCCATGTAAATAATGCCAAAATGTCCTGTCTTGGTCTGCACAAGACGCTCCTGCTCATTCAAAACAAGTACCTCAGTGATCAGACCTCCCCCTCTCGTTTAAGCAGAGTAGGAGGAATTGGTGACTCTTGCCCACACTAGGGGAAAATCTATCCTCAGAAGCCAATGAATATGCATATGCAAAAATATGTCACAGGCTGCAGGTATGAAAACCCCATCTACTCACCTGCAAGTAAGAACAGACAGAATCAGTTCATGCTTGATCCACTTCTGTGGATGCATAGGTTAAAGAGTTGCATCTAAATGTTAAGAGGTCTTTAAAATGTGCATTGTACTGCATTGTTTCTATAACTTCCTCTGTATTTGCAAGCCTCTCCTTCTCTTTGCTAAGTATCTTTGCACTTTCTGGACAACTTCTCTAGCTATATTTTTAGCTGCCTTATTGTATGACCCCCAAGAGGGGAAAAGGAAATTTCAGAGACTGTTTCACTTCTGGGTTACTCCAGCTATAGCAGGTTGGCTTTGTAACTTGTGTTGCTGGATGCAGGAAATTACTTTTGGAGGCAAGTGAGTTGAACTACCTGGTCTTATTCCCAGCTCTCTTACTTTAGCTTTACTCCAGCACAACTATTTCAACAGAGGACAAAAGAGGTTTTAAAGTAATCTGGCTAAGAACAGTAGGGCTCAGTTTGCCATTTTACTGTTGGTTTCACACAAAGCATGTGTGTTTGTAAAATGTTTGAACATTGATTGCCACAGTAGCCTACATGAAAACATTTATATTACACATTTGAGTTTATATTTGAAATTTAGAAAAATGAAGAATATGACAATTTTCTGGAGAAGGAAATTGATCTTGTTATCACTTAAATTGGTATCTTTTACAAGGTGTTACTGTCATTTTTATCTCATCCAACAGTATTGAAAATAGCATTCTTTAATGTTGGATTCAATTCTTGTGCTGTATTTATTGCGTGGGTATATTATGTGGCTATAGCTAGGGCAAGGTATCCTTTACAGTTCCTTATAGCTTTCTCAGTGTTCAGGCTGAACTTTTGGTGTTGGAATTCAGCCCAAAAATAAATATATCTGCAAAGTTTTATCAGACTTTGTTGAGATATCTTTGACTTCTGAGAGAACAGGTAAGTATATTTGCCTTATACTCTCCAGTCAGAAATGTTGTGCACTCATAGCAGAGCTTGAGAGCAGAATTGAATCATTTGCACTCAAGGGTGCAAAAGTACAAAGGTTGTGTAGTCAGATTAGTATATCAGTTTTCATTTCAAACATGAAAGCTAGTTTCCAGTGTTTCTGACTATAGAGAAATGCTTGAAACCATGAGCTGTGTTGAATTAACATGGCAACATTGATTTGAATTTGCAGAATAACTGAAACAGAGCAGCAAGTAAAGTTGTGCTCTTTGCAGATTTTCAATGGAGAATGTGCTCTCTTCAGAGGAATGGCCTCTCCTCCACACCTCTGTCATACAGCAAAAAAGTCTCCCAAGTCAAACAGTCATTTTCTTCTTTCTTTGGTACTTAAGAAACAAGAATGAAAATCAGGTTTTCAGAATCTTGTTGAGAAAAAAAAAATCCAAGGAAAAAGAAATAGCTAATCATCTGATCTGAACTGTTTTCAGTCTTGACAGTATTCTCACCAGAAATAAAACCCCCATGGGTTTATAGTGTGAACTGGTCCACTTGTGTAAGTGTCATAAGGAGAAGCCTCTTCAGAAAGAGCCCAGTCCACTCCTGTCTGTGATTAGAGGGTGAGGCACTTCACTGCCAATTCTCTGCACAAGCTAATGGGAAGGAAAGGCAGACACTTCTTAAAAGTTTTAGCTGCACTTCTCACTTCCAGTTGGGCTTTTGTTCACTGCCAAGTAGTGGCAAGTTGACAAGAGTATAATGCTATGATGGCCCTTTGAGATAAGGTAGATCTCAGCAGAAGGCAAGCTATGTTCAGACACGTCTTGATGTTCAACCACTGCCTGACCTAAGAGAAAATCTAAGCGTGAAGGAATCTCATTCAGCAAAAAAAATGACCACAAAGAACAAGAACTGTAAGCTGCATCTCCAGAGACGAACAGGCAGAATTAGAAGGTTTTACAGCAAACAAAGACCTGCTTAGAAAAGTGCAAAAGCAGTGACTATGTCTGTCAAAGCACTAAAAAAATGATGACACATCCCTAGACTGGCCAGGCACTGTGTGGGAGTAGCTTCATTGCAGTCTAGTTTCAGCTTCATCATGAACTTGGAAATTCATACTGGTATGCATCTGTCTCTGAATCTTGATCTATTCCTTTGAAATATTTTCAAAAGCAATTTGCCACATAATGTGTTTGTATAAAGGGATGAAAAGCAGCAAATATCCAAATAAAAAATAAAGGTCAGTCAGACTTTTTCTCTGTGAATCATCATTGCACCCATATTTCCTGCTGAAATGATTACAGCATTTGTTTAGAAGACTGTGATTCTTCTGCTTTATTCCAAATCTATTGTAAATTACTTACTAGAGGTTGCATAGTCAGCCTCTTTGTACTAAAGTAATTCCTAATCCATACCAAAAATTTTTTATTTGCTTTAAAGGGACTGCTTCAAAGGCTAAACGACAAACCTGTTTCTGGCATCTCTTCCTTCTGCAGCTGGTCTTCTGAGGTTTGGCTGTATCAATGCCATGAGCGCATGATGGTGATTTTCTTGTATCTAATGTGGACATCTCCTTAAAAAGAGTGTCCATCAGTTTGCCATGTAAACCACTGATAGCTAGGAGACATACATGTGACTTGGAGTAAAGTGGGCTGTATTTGAGTGGAAGCTGGGTTCCTCAAAGTGAAATAAGCCTTCAAACCTCCTTAATCTTGGAGCACCATTCTCCAAAGTTTTTCTTGGGTTCTCAGTCACAGTCACACCTCCATAAATCTGCCTACCAGAAACCAGAGTGCTGAAGGCACCTGTCATGATGGAAATAGAATGGGAAGGCCAGAAAACTCTTAGATCTTTTTATAGACTTGACTGCCTAAATACATTCACAACTAAGGAATAGTTATAGGAATACAAGTAACTGTATGCAGTGATCAAGTAGGACAAAACTATTCTTGTCTCAAAGAAAGCAAAGAAGACATCTCTGCAGAAACCATATGAAAAGATAAAAAGGGGATAAAAACATGAGTTCAAAGTAAATCATAATGTTGACACTGCTGAAAAGCCATGGAATTTCCACCATTCAATTAGCATCTTATTTGTTTTATTATTGCATTTCTGTTTTAAGATAAAAGTTGGTACATCCACTCAGCCTTCAAATCTGGTACTGGTTCCCTACTTAAATGACAAATATATTGTTTTTATGTTACCGGTTCAATGCAACAAGCAAACAGAGATCAAAGTATCTCGAGAACTACATTTAATTATAATCGCCGCCACAAATGCCAGAGTAAAATGTGGCTCTTTCATAAAAGAAAACACAGTAAAACAATATTATGTAGTTTACAAATTCCATCAAACCACTGTACAAATAAACAATGCTACTGAATCACACAACAAATCATCTTACAATTAGGCCACACAAGACCATCTGGTTTACAAACCAGCCTACGAGCCAAAGAGGAAAACTTTGAAGATAAATATTGCCATATGTGGAAGCCCAGGAAAAATATTACTTACTAGCACGGAGCATCATTTTGAAATGTAATTCTCCGTGGGAATTGAAGATTTCTTACTGAGGCTAACATGTTTTGCAAGAAATCTCACAAAATGAAGCATAAGGTATTGTAGATAGGCCCAGAGGCTGTGAAGGAATGAAAGCACTCTATAAGCAGATGGATTTAGCCTGCCTGCTCGTTGAGTACCTAAGTTAATTTGGACGTTGTAGTATTTTCTTTGTCCAGGACATTTGTCTAGTTGCATAAGGGAGACATCCTGTTGTTTTTCAGAGTATACTGATAATGGTAAAAAGTAAAATTTGGTCTACATGGGCTCTGAATGGCTAAAATAGAAACATTTTATCACTCTTTGTTTTACTGACAGTCAGAGGTTCTTAGCATGCTGATGGACAGCTTTGAAAAACTCCAGGACTAAAGAGCAAGATTTCCCAAAGCAAACAGATATTTGGAAAGTCTGTCTTTGACTCACGTAATTGTTGTGCAGTTCAGGAGACTGGAATTCAGCATTTTCTAAAAACCAAGGTTTCAGTTTTTTTCTTTACCACTGTAGGACTACTAAAAATAGGCACCAACAATCAAGATGTCTAAAATAATCTTTCAAAGATGTGTACCAATGAACATGTTTTTTCCAAAGTCAGGGGTAAGTCCTTCAGCAGTATTGGTGATGTAGGTTCAGGTCCTGAACAACAATGGTCAAAAAAAGAGAATACAAAAATGCAGAAAATCATAAAAAGTACAAAACCAACATCAGTTTATCCATCTGAATACATTTTGATTAAAATAAAAAGTGCCAAAGTGTTTCATTTGCTTGAAAATTACAATCTCTGCAGTTCTGCAGGTTCGCTCCTAGTTTGTTTTCCCTTATGCCATGAAAGATCATGAACATGTGAAGAGGGTTTCTCTTTCATGCTTTGAAATAAATAAATGAACAAAAAGTTAAAATATTAAAAAAGGATCGTTTATGACATTTATAGAATTATAAAATACCCTTCAAGCTCTATGGGTTTATATATATTATATAGGGTATAAAATTGCTTGAAAGCTCATAATTGACATCTCTGGCTCATTAAATGTTTTCTTTCTGTCACAGGTATTTCTCATAAAGTTGATCAAAGGTTTGGATTCTCCAGAAAATGGCTCATATGTTAAGAATAACTCAGAAGTGCTGAAGTCACAGTTTTATTTTTGAAGGGTTGCTTATGAAATCTGTACTCCTGGTACTGAGGTTTCAGAGATGGGTTTAGGCAGTGTTTTTACAAACTAAGAAAATACTTTTAAAAATGCATCCCCCACCCCCGATTTTCAGCCTCCAGGCAAGTGTAACATCCTCACTGTTCCCTTGCTCTAAAATTTTTCCCATCTGTTGCATCTAGCGCATTCATCCTCTAAAGAGATAATATAAAACGAACTGGGGGTTTGGGATCTTTTGTTTCAATTCACTAGGAGATGAAGTTACACACGACTGTATTGCATCTCAAACTGTCCTGAATCATGCTGAGCCTTCAGGCTGGGTCTCCATTTGCTGCTCTAGTTCAGTCCAGTGATTGAGAGGTAGGCCTGATTTACTTCAGTGCCAGTCTGAGCCAGACATTGATAAAAGAGAATGAGAAACAAAAGTGTTGTTGGCCTAACTTTGGGTGGTACTAGCTTTGAGGCACCACAGTATATTTGACAGGCACTGCATATCACAGGGAACACTACTGTGTTTTGTATATATTACCTACTAGCTCATGAGAGCATCTCCCTCTGAAGTTTCTCTAAAGGTTCCTTACATCACAGAGTGGAAAAAACATGGCCTTCTTTAATCCAACATATAACAGTTGAGTCTTTCCTTGTGTTTGCTGGCTGATTTCTTTCTTGGAGGTGCAGTCCCTGCATTTGCAGGCTGTTTGGACTGGTTGGCCAGTGCAGAGTAGGAGATCTCTCCTTTTGGCACCAGTTTTCACAGAGACTCAGAAGCTGATATACAAATGTCTGCCAGCTTATATCATATAAAAATCCCAATTTTGTTACAGTTATGTTGATGCTGTGAATTAAAACAGTGAGCAAGAAGGCTGTGCAGTGTCAACTTGTGATCTTTGCATTACTTTGCTGCTTTTTTAATTCTTAGGTATTGACAATAGCCCTGGGCCTCCACAGAGCACACAAGACCTGATCTTTGCCTGTTCACTGCAAGACAGATAGCTAAAGCTGTGGAGAAAACCAAGACAGTTTCACTTACAAGGGTTTTCTCCCCAGGTGACATTGATCTCAGACTTCTTTGACAGTACTACACCAGTTTATCCTGGCTGAAGATCTGCTCATGGCTAGGCATCAGCACTGACTCTGAGATGGCTTAAAACATGGGTGAGTCATGGAAAGGAAGGTTTTGGATGGGAAATTTGGAAGGGATGTGCCAGGGTAGGGCAGGGCAGGGCAGGCAGGAAGGGTGCCCATGGCTGGGAAAGACTTGGGGTTCCGCATTTTATTCTCTGTTTGTTGCTCTGCTGTCTCCCAGTTTTCTGGTATTTCCACCACAGAGCAGTCTGCAGCCCTTAACACGCAAACAAGTGAACAGAAAGAAAGAAGCCTTCTCCTGAGTGCTAGATTTTTCGCTGAAATGTGAGTAAGAGATGAAATCTCTCGTCTTTGCAGAGGCCTGTCTCTCTGCAGCTGATGCTAAACAGCACTGAGTCACAGTGCGAGACATCATTAACTCCCTGAGGCCAAAGAAACCCTTGCCAGCATCCCAAAGGGGATTCCCAGCCACCTCACTCATGCACAGTGCCTCCAGCATCCAGTGGCTTGCCCAGCTTTATTTATTTATTTGCTTTATTCACCTATGTTTTGTCTGGAAAAGACTTATCTGTTTCTCCTCCCGCGGCTCAAGTCTTTCTTTCAGCTCTTGCCAAATCCAAGAGCCACGTGTTTTGGGAGCCTCTTTGGAGGAGAAGCCAGCCTATGTACCTTGGCTGGCTGGCCAGCAGCCAGCTTGTGAGAGGTGACTAGGACCCATGAGGAGAGGGATTCAGTTCTGTGCCTAGAGGGTGAGATGGCGGGTCAAAGCTTTGGTGTTTGGCAACCTGCAAAGGCTGTGGGGCTGAAGCTTCACCCTGGGATGGGCTTCCAGCAGGGATACAACCTCCTCTGGCATAGGTGTGATGGGAAGGGCAGATAGGACAGAGAGAGGTGGAGAAGGTATTCTCAGTAGCAGTGGGAAACTTTACTAAACAATACATATTGGCCCCAGCACCTTGCATGTGTAAGGTGGGCACTGCCACTGAAACCTCTGTCCCCCTTGCTTGCTGGGGCAGATGGAACACTAGCAGGTGCCATTCTGGCTGGGAAAAGACTCATGCTGCCACAAGCAGATGGCTACTATCCATGGAAATAAGCCAGTTTGTTCCATCTCTGTGTTTTCACCTGTGCCTTGCTTATGAAGCCACCCAACTAGCATCCCCAGCCAGGGGTGCAGCAGGGCAGAAGGGGCATGCCCTTCCACCAGTTTGGGAGTGGCTCAGCTCAGCATGGGCTCAGCTGCACTCCCACCACAAGGCTCAGCCTTGCGGCGTGCAGAAGAGACCATCAGTCACGCCACCGAGATCCCTTCACAGAGGCGGCAGGCATGGTACTGTCCCGGTGTTAAATAAATAATAATAAAAAAAGAGACAGGGAAAGGGAGAGAGAAAGGGAACGAGTGAAACGTACACCCTCCATTTCACACAGTGTCCAGAAAGCCTGGCTGTCAGCATCCCACTGGACTCCCTCCAGGCAGGTATTCATTACATAGATTTGACTTTTTAAATACGATAGAAATGAGAACTGCAAACTTAATATGTTTTTCTTCTTGGAAGATGAGGGGGCAGGAGGGAGGGGAGTAGCGTTTACCTCATAATTTCCCTTTCTTTTCCCCCTCTGTGTAAGCCACATTATTCTTTCTGCAAAGGTACTTGGGGAAACTTGCTAAAATTTTCCCTCATGCTTGAAATTTACTTACCCTGGGTAACAGGAAATGTGGAGTCTTGTGATGTAGATTGTTATACCAGATGGTAATCTTAGCACATGCTATTTGTGTAGATCTGCGGTGCAAGTGAGTCATCATTCGTAGCTGACCTTCACTGCTGTGAAAATACTTCTTTCAATAATAACAATAACAATAACAAACAACAGTTTGGCATGGTTTGGCTCTGCCTGGTGTGAAGACAAGGGCACACTGTGCAGCCGGTGAAGGTGGGTCCTGGGCTCCCTGTGGAGCACATTTACAATCCCCCTGGAGCAGAATCCAAGGCTCTTTACAACTCTTTCCATCAGCTCTGCTGAGCTCTGGATCAGGCCCAGGCCATGTTGCATCACACTTCTTTACAGCCTCCTCACACTCCCCTTTCTGCACTCCTCCACTGATAGAAAGCCCTTGCCCATTTTCTGCTACAGAGGAAGATGCACAGCCACATTATCAGATCCAAATAATGGGACCAGTTTACTGCTCTTTCTGGAGTCCCCACATCATGCTGAATTCAGGAGAGAGAGAAGATTGTGAGATGCATTACCCCTGAATCAAAATTACGCTTGCAATTTCTACACCTGAAAAGTGGGAGTTTTAAACTTGAGCTTGATAGCAAAACCCTTTGATACTTTGATCGAGGGCATCAGCTTTTTCTGAAGCTTCCCACAACAGTTGTGCCAGCTCAGCCCTCCTTATCCCTTTCCATTGTCTGCATGGATAATTCCGATCACAAGTTTCTGCCTTGGTGAATCTGTAGATCTATGTCCAGATTCTGGGAGAACTCTATTTATGCAGGATTTAGCCCATAAATTGAAAATACTGTCATTATTAGTAATGCCACTGTAGTAAATCCAGACACAGTATTTGACTCCTGTGTTTCCTGCAGCAGTGAATTCCACTCTGGGAAGAAGCATTTCCTTTCACTTTCCTGAAGTTGCCCTTGTGCTGTGGGATTTCAGGCAAAGAGTGATTTTCCTTTCCATTAAAATTAAAATACTGAATGCCAGTAGAAAATGATTTCTGGCCCTATCAAAATTTCAGCCCTTACCAGTTGTGATACCTTTCCAGAGCTTTTATTCTGGTCATTTCAGCACCTACTTCACTGTGTCCTAGGAAAAGGGGTGAGAATTTTGGACCAGGTGAGCTATTGGGCTTAGAAAGTTGTCTGATAAAATAAATAAAGCACTTAAGTTTGGAGAACCCAGAAGCCTATCATATGTCGAACTTTTCAAAACTGATTACAACTCACATCTGATAGAGTAAAAATCACACTGGCAATTAGATCAAGAACGGCTGATTAAATTCCTCAGGCTTCCCAAATCACAAGGCTAGTATTTGTTTCAAAGACCTTATAATTACTGTATTTAAAAGGCTGTTATTCAATACTTGCCTCTAACTCTAAATTGCTCCTGATGTCAACTCGAGGTACACAAAATTCTGTCTATGGCATATGTGATAGCCTCCCAGTGAATGTGAGCGTGGCAGTGTGTACATCTTTTGCTTTGTACTAATCCTCTCTTTGAAAGATCAGAGTAGATGGATATTGTAGAAGAGGCAGTAGGTCTGATTAAAAGTCTATTAAATAAGTGGAAAAGTTTCCATCTTCTGTGGATGTTAATGGACTTTGGATCAAGGACCCTGGTGACTGATTTTGTCAGATCATCATTGCAATAAAAATGCCTGTTTTCTAATGCTGAACTGTACTTTACCTCCCAGCCAGGGGAGTACAAGTGACACACACATTCATCTTAACATAGTCCACATTTTTCAGCTGCTTTGATGTCTTTAGATGAGAGGATCTGACAAAGCAGGAACTTGTTGCAAAGCAAAAAAATAACGTCGGAGTGCTGCAAAATTATATATTTCTTCAGCAGCCTGTTGTGTTCAAGAGAATGTTGTATTTGTTACACTGTCCTCCTGGTAGCAGTGACAAAGTGTTTTAAAACTGAAGTCCATTTTCTTGCTCTCACATCCAATATATGTAGCTCTTGTAAAAGGCAAAAAAATTCCTGATGTTTGAAAAAGCTGCTTTGGGTGCCAAAGCAGACAGAAAACTTTTATGCCCCTGTAGAAATGCAAGGGGAATAAAACAGTTTCTAAGGGGATAAATGTCTCTCCTATTTCCTATTCCCTGTTACTTTGGTTACTGTTACTTTTAAACATTCCTAGCATTTTGCACATAATTAAAAAAAAAAAAAGGCAAAATCCCCGTTCATTTCTAGACACTATTTTCAAACCAAAGCTGCTTGTGTTGAAGAAAGGTGTAAACAGTGAAGTCCATCCCACGCCAGTGTAGCAATCCATCCTAGGTGGAGCTCTTGCCACTCTGGTTGTTGAAGGAAGGAGATCTTGGGAGGGGAAAAAAAAAACATTAAGCAACCATGAGGACTTGAAAACCTAATAATAAGACCAAGAGTGCCCATTGTGTTTGGCCTTATGATCACCATTGACTGCATTTCTTCATTCTGTGGTTTAGTCCATGATGTAGGTCCTACATATGGTCATACTATGTTATTATATACAGTCCTCAGCTGTGGATAGCGCATAAATGTGACTGTCACAGGAGTTATTCTTGCAAAGTACTATACTAAAAAATATACCACAAAACAGTGCATCCACATTGAGACAAAAAGCTTACCACTAGAAACATTTCCTTCTGATAGCTTTGGTTGCTGTCCTGTAGCTCGTGTTTCTTTTCTTTATTTAGGCACCTATTGCAGCTTGGTGTTTAATTTTGTTAACGGGGACAGCAGTGCAATCACTGTGCCATGATCTGGGTTCATTTCCACCCAGCAGGTTAAAGAGAATGAAGAAAAAATGGAGTTCCAATTTCCCACTTGCTTGAAACCTGTGTGTTTTCCTGCT
>NW_008598604.1:79536-93484 GCF_000691845.1 Merops nubicus
GAAAGACAGCTGCTGAAATGCCATAATTTCTAGGCTGAAATGCTAGGTGGACTATGAAATGCAAAACTGAGTGGGGTTATCTGCATATATCTGACCTGTCTGTTAGAAGGCTTCACATGCCCCTTACAACACGAAGCTGGGCTAGGATCGAGGCCTTGGGACAGTCACCATCATTTCTCATCTGGCTCCTCACAGGCTCTTTCCACCTATTCCTCTTCTCTGCCTGTGTGACAGCAGGCTGGCATCTGCCTTTTTTGTATGTAGTGCAGATCAAGAGTTTACTGGTCATCTGAAATATTTTCTTTCCATAAGCATTGCCCATGAGTGGCCCTAGTTTTGTGTCTTGGAAGGTAGACTGCATGGGATTTCATTTGCACTTTTATAGCCTATTAAATTGACTGAGATTTACCACTGTAGGTTTGCTGTTTCTGAAAGCATTTTAACTTTCACTTAACTGTAGCATCTGTCTTTGCACTGTGGCTTGCTTTTTTTTTTTTTCCTTAAAAGTATAATGAAACACATTATTTGTTTTCCTCCAAGTGTTACATAAAGTAGCATCCCTGGCTGAAGTATCTACAAATATGGCAGTCTCTGATGTTCCTCATTTGCCTGTCATTAGTAATATCCTTTAGTGACCTCTGGCTAAGGCATTTTTCAGATATGCAGTTCTTCTGGTAACTTATTTACTCAGGGCAGTTTAATTCAGAGGCAACATCTGGATTTCCATGGAAGCCAGTCTCACAGCTTAGCTGACTGAGGTACCACAGAGGTCAAGCGAGCTGCCTGTGGTGATACTTCAGCTGCAATTGAACTTAGGACCTTCCTGCCTCCAAAACACTGTGTTGTAACTGTTAGACTCTCCCCATATTCCCAGGGATGATCTTCTTTCCTCAGGCCCTGATTATATCCTTCCTTTTTCTTGTTCATTTTTAGGCCAGTTTTATCTGTTCCCTGTATCAGCCCTGTAAGACTGTCTTAGGAAAACACTGTTTGACCTCCTAGCTTTGGTTCTGCGTTTGCTTCCAAATCATATTTCAGTGCAAAACTTTTATTGTTTTGTTCAGACCACAGACAAGGCTTGAAAGTGTCCTTGAAGCCCATGAAATATGTTTTTCTGTTCCTTACCAATTTCTGAAATTCACAGATATTTTGTCATCTGTGACTGTCTTGTGAAATCATGTCCTGTTAAGAGGCTTCTGAAACCATAAAAATCCATACAAAACAAAACTGTATTGTCTTCAGCTATTGTTTCTGGATTAATGAAACTTCTCTGTGAACAAACAGATTCAGGGTCGTGTAAATTCTCTAGTAAACTTGTAATGAAAGAAATATTCAAAGCCTCAATGATTAATGAACAGATGTTAACAGGCAGTGCAAACTTATGGGAAACCATTTCTAATAGTGATGTCAACAGAGAACAATTCACAGACATAATTACTAAAAAATTATCAGAGACTTCCTTGTCAAGTATTTTGTGTGTTTATAAAGCTGTTGGTGACTCATTTTAAGCAGTCTGGGAGACTTATTTGATTTGGAATCAGGGTTTTATTATAGCTTAGCTGTTATGTAATAGTTTACCCAGACAAAATGGTCAGCTATTCTTCCATCTCACTATCGTCCTTGTGTGTACACTGAGATCACTTGTAATTCTCTGAGCAAATCATATCTAAATACTTTTCCATGCTTTCAACTCTTGGAATATGGTCCTTGTTAAAGCTGAGTAGTAGAGCAGACCTTTGCTTAATTATCCATTAGATTGCCTAAAGTTCAAATGCTGTAGTAGTAGCCACCTTGTGCAGTTCAGTTCCCTGTGCCATGTGGAGCAGATTGCTCTCACATGCAAACAGCAGCAGTAAATTTTACCTATTTTTGAGGTAATGTCATAGCAGGCAGAGTGCTGCCATTTACACAAGGCAGGTACATTCATTAATGTCTTAGATTATTGCACAAACTGGATGTAATTTTCACACTGGCGTTAAAATGACATTTCAGTGATTCCTTGAGTTTCTTTTTCCAAGACATTCCAGTACGATCATCTATAGAATTACTCATCTTTTTCTTTGATTGCTTACTGTCATTCCTTCAGATGAACTCCAAGATCTGAACCTGGCATTTTAAAAAGAGATGAGCACAGCTGTCCTCCACTCCTGGCTTTTCTCCAGCAGTCTTTGAGCATTTTACACTGCTGAGTGGTAGCTGGTGTTTGTAGAAAGCACTGATAATTTTTGATTTTTAGCACAGAGTTGTTATTCTTACTTCTGTGTAATATATTATGACAGTGACAAGCTGTGACAGGTGAATAATGCCCACCAGTGCCCACCAATACCCTGTTTAGACTTGCACCACCAAGGTATGAGTGGCATTACCAGCAAACCATAATAGTTTTGGGTTGCCACTCAGAGAACTCTCTGTAGCAGACTGCTGGTACTCGTTTGCCTACTTTCATGTTTTCTCACCTGCAAGTGTTATTTAGATTAAATTTAAATTATCAGCCGCAGTCAAATCACAACACAATTTCCTGGAGAATTATTTTGCACAAACACAAAAACTTATCAGTACCAATAGGTTTTGTAAAGCACCTCTCACTCCAACCATAATAATCTGGGGGAAGAAATAGCTTAATGTGTTTATATGCACAGCCAGCACCTTGTATACCAGAAAACTGCTTCTAGTGCAGATGAGGCTGTAGTTCACACTGTCAACCTTCAAGGAACTTCAGAAGAAGTATCTAGAAAAGGTGTCTTCCTGGTGATGGCACTAGTAGTAGTCTAGTGCTGTAGGTGTCAGAGCACTCAACAGCACACAGGACAGGAATATTGCAACAGGGAGCAGAGATGTCAGAATTTGTTCCACTCCTACTCAGTATATAAACCCTGCTGAATTACCACATGGTGTCCTAGAGAAGAAATGCCTCAAGGAACTTGGCTTCCAAGGGTCCCTAGAAACCAGTATGAGCCAGGTGCCCAAAATTTTTTGTCAAGAAGCCACTGGGTGAAATCCTGTTCTCAGATGTATGGGTAGATCTGAAATTACTCCTCTGGCATTTGGACGCCTGGTCTTGTACTTTTCTCTTGTCATTTTGCACCTCTACTACAGCCTAGGTGGCTCTTGTCGTGGGAAGATCTCTTCCGCTGGAGGAATTTTTAAAAAGCAGATGGAAAAATAGAGAGTTTCTAATCACCGTGGTGACCTTCCACTGCTACAGCACTTATCCACATCAAGACATAGGAAGAGCTGTTTGAAAAATGAGGATTGGAAAAAGCCATTTACACCCCTCTCTGCTGAGCTCTGGCAAGTGTTTCTTTGGTCAGAACTGACAAGGTGCCCATGTGTAGCTACTTGGAGTCCAATGTGGTCATGTCAGCATCTGTGAAAGACTTAGCACCACACTACTGAGAGGGATAACTCTTCCCTGCTAGAAAGCATTTGGCTCTCAGTATGAACCCTCAGACCAGCAATACAATCATGAAATAAAGGTCCTGTGTGAACACACCCTTCTCCTAAGTGGCCAGTGAGACTCTGAAGACACCTAGTTACATGGACAATTTGAAAGTGAGGGGAAACAGCATTGATTGGCTTTGACTGTAGCCTTGTTGCATTTCACAAAAACAAAACCAAAACCACAGCCTCTCTAGAAACTGTGGATTATGTATTAGTGATGAACAGATTTTCCTGATCGCCATGGGTCTGTGCACAGAGCTCGTCATGCTGTGAAGGGCAGGAAAGGCAGAGGATGAAGCGACCCTGGGCCACTGCAGAACCACCTTGTCCCCAGCTCTGGATGCCAGACAGCTCCCACATGCCATGGAGAGAGTTTCTGCCAAAACCACGTCAGAAGTGAAGATAGGTCACTTCAGCCTGGTAGCATGCCTAGCAGCACTTTCAGCTTGTGTCTAACGTCATATTTTTGTATATATATATCAACATCATAAAGCAATAGACTAGCAGAGACATACTACAGCTTTTTCTCTTTGCAACTGCTTTTGTAGCATTACTGGGGAGCTGTTCATCTGAAGAAAACCTGTCCTGGAAAATAGGACAGTGTCAATGTTGGCTGTCAACTTGGAAAAACTAGCACAGTGCAGAGAAAGTGTGACCCCTCTTCCATTCCCATCATCATGGGAGACTTGTGAGGACTTACGAGGACATCCAGAAGTGTTTGTGTTCCCTAAAGCAGTGCCTCCAAAATTTGAATAACTGACTGCAAATGATAAGACTTACAGGACTGGAAGACCTTCTGCCTTTGCTGCTGCGTTCAGCTATGGAACTCCCTTCCCTGGGCTGCAGGCCAAATGCCAAGATGGCCTTTGCAACAGCAGTGGCAAAACAGAAGCACTTAACAGGTGAAACTCATCCTCTGTTGAGGTCCCTCCTTAACCTCCATCTTATGTCTCCCAGAGCAGATAACTCCCACCCAGGAGTTTAGCAATGGAAAAATCTCGCTCATTAAGAGCTAGTCAAGGCCACACACCATGGTGGGAAGGAGCATGTTGCCCAGCTTGAGGTGGGTTACTGCAGGAGCTGATGTGACCCAGCTGGACAGCCCCAGGGACTTAACATGCTCAGCTCTATGTCCTTCAATGGCAATACTGCCTAAGAGATGGAAAATTTGAAATGGACAAGAACTATTAAAGGGTAAAATGGTATTTTAAGCACACACTGTTTTCTAAACTATTTACGTATCTAAGCTATACTCATCTATGACATGACCAAGCAAGGTACTCAAGCCTGTATTTAAGCATGCGAGTGCTCTAATCAACTACCTATTACATGCTCAGAATTGAATCTCATCATGAATTGCTTTCCTCAATCCATGCTTTTAACTGGCTTTGAAAAGCCCATCTCCACACCACTGAATCACATGTGAGTCATTTAGTTCACCCTGAGCCTCGAGTCAGCAAGCGTAAGTCTGTAATATTCATTTGGATAGTAATTATCATCTTCAGTAGGTCTTTCTGTTACAATCAGTGTTCTGCTTTTTTATGGAAAAGGTGTGAACAGTATGCAATTTGGTTAATGGTAGTGGCAGAAATATTTAAGGGTATAAAAGAGGTGGAGAGACTGATTTGTATATATAACTCTGAATGCTGTACTCTTTGAAGTGATTTCTGGATAAGAAAGCTAAAATTTTTACCAAAACAATAAAATTTGGAGCTGTTTGTGTTTTTCCAAACTCTGAAGTAATGCTCTTTTATACATTTAAATATTTTTTAGTCTTTACTATGACCTTTTGTAAAGTTATCCACATTTTTCAAAGTTGTTTTCAATTGTTATTTGCCATTGAAATTTTGGTGAGCTCTAAGCATGTATGTGTAAAATAAAGTCACAAAATTGTAAAATAAAATAAAACACTGAATAGAACTTATACTTCCCAGAAGTGGTTTTGCTTCTTTTTAGAATATATGCTTGGAGGAAAAAGGAATGATGCAATGACCAAATGGTTAAAAAAGCAGATGTAGTAAATAAACCATGTTTTGGACTGACTGTATCTATCTGGAGACCAGAGAGCAGAGAAGGGAGGTGCTCTGCACAGGAGCTGCATGAACTTTGTAAAGGAGAGAAGAAGCTTTGGGGGTATCCTGTGCCGTAGAACAAAATGTGTGTCAGAGCTGTATGTGTCTGTGTATTTATGTGGTGTGTGGGGGTGAGAGAGAGGGCCCTGGAAGCAGAGACTAAATGGGGGATGTGGTCCTGGAAAGAGAAAACTAGAGAAAGGCCAAAGAGCATTGCTGAGCTGGATCCAGCCCTGGGACATCACTCCAGCCAAGGAAGCTGTGAGTTTGGGTTTTTTGGTTGGTTTTCTGCTTTTTTTATTTTTTTTTTACATGTACGTTTTTATTACGTTCTGAGTAATTTCCCACAACATTCCACATTTTTTAAAGCCTTTTCAGAAAGGGAGGGAGGCTTGAGAAACATCAGAACTTATTTTTTCTTTTTTTTATTTTTTTGAGAAATTCCAGATCTCTTGAGAGCATAAAACATTTTTAAGGTTCCTTAACTGTATTTAAAAGCTAATGATGACATAACCAAATAGACTATAAAGGAGTAGCAGCTGTTCTAGTGAGAAGAAAACTGTAGGGAGGCAGATCCTCAGCTGGCAATCACTGGCAAAACCAAAGGCAACCTAACAGATGTTGGTGGATGATCATTCACAGTGATCAATAAAGGCTACGAATACTTGTTTTTCTATGGATCGTTTCATACACAGCACTGTGAAGTGAGCTGAGAGTGTGTAAAGAGAGCGTGCCTTGCTTTACGCAGCGAGGAACCTGGGGCCAGCTGAGTCACTAGGATCTCACAGCGAGTATGTGGTGGAGGCAGGGATAAAACGTATTCTCCTCCCGCGAAAAGCCTGGGGCCAGCTTCCCTGCTGCTGCTTGGTCCTGCCTGCACACAGGCTGGGGCGAGTCCTTGCAAACTGTTCTTGGTGGCTTCCCTGTGCCCAAGTAAGCTAGGTCAAGTTGTTCTCAAAGCACACAGCAGCAATGGCCATTTCTGTATTCAGTTTGGGCCATTTTTCCTGCCTATGATAGTTGTTGCTCTTATTTGTCAAGGTTATAGTCTGGTTTTAAGTTTATTCTTACTATTTTCGCTTCTCAGAAGAGCAGGGAAATGGTTACAGCCTGGGAGTGATGATGGTAAAACTCACTAAATAAATTCTGAGTACTGTGGGAGATACATCCTCCCATCATAACATTTTTATGGCAAGTTTAATGTTCAGCTCATCTGGAATAAGCTGTGAGAGCCACACTACAGGAAGCTGTCAGGGTTACTGACGATTTTTTATTCTCTTTGGAGAAGAAGAAAACACAGGCTTCTGTCCTCAGTGGATTCTGTGATTTGTGAAGCACTGAAAGAGATCAGATTTCTGCAGAAAAGGAATATCCAATGGGTAACTATTTGTGCCAATTCCAGTTCAAACATAAGCCTTTCTTATACAAATAGTTCATGGCAGTGCAAGAGGTATTAAGAGGGCTGTGAGCTGTAACCAGAGTGGCGGGAATGCTAATATTTCGTCCGGACTGGGGTTTGGGAGGTGGGTTTATTACTGTTTAGAATAAGAATCGAGAAATTCTGGAACAGCAGTGTGCTTTATTTTTGTTCTGTTGTGAAATTCCATCCTTACAGCACAGCTCTTTCTGGCCGTGTAGAAAAAAGAGCAGTTTCTTTTTTAAATGGGCTAGACTGTGTGTTTTATACGCTACCCCATATTGTGGGCACTGCAAAACTGTACCAATCTGGGAAGCGTCAGTGCAAAGCTACACCACTCCACCCTTCACAAGGCAACGACTGATGGGGGGAAAAGGTGGAGAAGAATTTATTACTTCTTTTTAAGTGGTGAAGCCACACTCTCTTCTGCCACATGGAGCACAGGAGGGGGTAGAGACACACTTCTGCCCCCCTCCCTCACCCCCTCCTCTTCCTAGCCTCCTCTCTGAAGAGTTGCTCCTGTGTTCCCTTGAGCAAAGAGGCTGTGATTCTTGGCAGACTTCATGTCAGCTACACAGGTCAGGGGGAAGTCATTACTTCCTCCTCCCACACGGCTCAGTCGTGTTAGGTTAGAACAAGACTTTGCAAGATGTTGCCCAATATTTGCAATGTGTCTTTCCCATAAAGTAAAGGAAGAAACTGAAATGGGCCATAAACCTCAAAATTCCAGAAAATGAGGCTGCTTGGTTGATAGGTAAAAATGTACCGAAATACATTATATAGGGAAATTAAATATAGTTGTGGTTATTGCTCTGGTTGGAGGATGGGGGGGAGCTTGAGTTCTGTTCTTGACTATGCCCAAACTTCTTTTTGTCTTTTGATTATGCTACTAGGATGATGTCTGTCTTTGTTGTTGTTATTGCCCTTACATTTCAATAGCTTCCTGGCAGTTGGGTCTCTTTGTTGGTAGATTTGAAAACCTTTGAGAAAAGAAAAGATCTTTATTTTCCCAGCTGAAAAGAGATTATTCACCTGGGAACGGGAAGTGGGAGAAGGCTTTCCTGCAGTAGGGGAGTATTGTGTGCCTTTGTTGTAAAGCAGTCTGAAACAGTGACTAAAAGGCAAGCTAGAACATTGCATAAACCCTCATTATTTTTTTGTAAGGCTTTTTTTATCAAATACAGTTAGCAACAAGACTACAACAACAGCTGTAAGACTCGAATGAGGATCTTTTATCAAGCGGATAACATTAGGACCTAGGCTACCATATTTAAAAGGAAAAGTAGGCAGGCTACTGGAAACATTTCTGAGCCTTTTATCCCAAACCTATTTCTCTTAAATAATTTTATTCCCCATTATTACTATATAATTCAGTAGTGTAAGAGTCTCTTATTTCTTATCACAATTAAAAGCAACGCCATCTCCACAAGTCTGGACAATCAGAAGAGCACGCAGCACTCAGCTAGGGAAACATGGGCTGCCTGCTGTGGAAAGAGAACTTTGCAGTGGCATTATGATCACTGGTGATGCCTTCCTCTTAAAACAACAGCCCACACCTTATCAGTCAATAAAATTTTATGAACTTGGGATTCCACCACTTACCTATCCTTAGAAAGTATTGAAAGCGAAACAGGTTTCACTGTATGATGGCCTAAATTCCTTCTCTGTGAAACTCCCCCCTCCCGCAACACCATCTTACAAGGAAAATTAGAGTTCCTGATATAGTAGCAGACAACAGACAACTAAGCAACCATCTAGCTGCAGACCACCACTACTGGCAGTGCCTGCTCTGAAGGAGTTAACATTGGAGCCTTGCCCTGTCATTTTTTTCATGAGCAAGGTGCTCCAAAGCCAACTTGTGCCTAGAGTTTATTCCTGTTGATAATACTGCCATACCTTTTCAAAGCTTTCCAAATACAAGCAATTGCATGGGGACATTTCTGCATGTTGCTCGCACCTTTCCATTTGGAATACGCTGTCTTTCCTAGGTTATAAAGATCATGTGTGTTGATGGTATTCTCAAATGCCTGGAGGAGCTGGTTGCCATATCTGATGGTATGCCCTTGCAATGGCACTGCTGCAGACTGAACTAAGCTTCCAATAATAGAGCACTGACACTAACATAAATATTTTTGGTTATGCTTTCCATTTTTTCCTTATAGGAAACAAGTTAACATGTTGAAATACTTCAGTGATGTGATCAGTGGACAGTAGTGGGAAAGAATTTATCCAAAACTTGAATTGCGATCAAAATAAGGAAGGAAGATCTGAAAGACCAGAAAGTATTTTTGTTAATCAGGATATGGCACTTTCCAACATCTGGATGTCAAAACAAGTGTTTTGAATTCAATACTATTAACATGTGTCACTTAAATGAATTTTTTCCTTCAGGGATGATTGGGTGGTTACAATTTTTGGCAATGTTTTTGCAGTCTGTTGCTTACATTACCTGACCCATGGTCTGCTTGTCTTACGATGTCTGTGGGAAAACAAAACAAAACAAAACAAAAAACCAACTCCCCCCTTCCGCCCCCACCCGCAGCCCTGAAAATAGCTCAGGACCCAGGAAAAATCTCTAGGACTGAATCTCATCCTCTCAGTGAACCATTTTGACCAGGGGTTAGCCTCATGGGATTTATGCTGCTTTTGCCTATGACATCATGTAACACCAAACTAAAAAGTATCTGATGCTTCTGAATATCAAAGAGATGTGATTAAACAGAATATAACAGCCTGGGAATGTAGAAAAAAATGTTCAAATAAAAGGTCAGAGAAAGATCAGGCATCAGCTCTCGCTCTCTGCAAAATGATAAAACTAACAGGGAGTAGTGACTCAGCTTCCCCTGATCAAAAAGCTCCTTTCTTTGCAGTGTAAACAACTGTAGTCAGTGTACTTGAAATCCCAGACTAAAACATCAACTAGCACTGAAAAATAAGATTCCTCAGAATGCCTTCCCCATCCTAGGCGGCGCCTGTCACTGATATTTCAGGGGATTTTATTCCCTGTGACTGGGATTCACTGTCCAAAAGAGGCATGAGTAAAAGGGAAAAAAGTTTTGTGTGTGGACTGTGACCTCAAGAGTGTGAAACAAATATTTTGTTTCAAATCATGTCTTAACCCATTTCAGCAGTAAATTGAGTGACCAATGTTATAAGTCCCGGAAAAAGTAGGGAAGTGTGGCTTCAGAGGAATGAATAAAAAATTAACCTAACAAAGAATAACTCTTCCAAGCTAAAGCTGAGTGTCTAATTTTTTGCTGAATAACTTGTTTTGAAGAATAGGAGACTCTTGCTTTTGCCAGGTCCCTGCAGCTAGATTTTACAGCTACAATGAACAAGTATGCATCTGTGTAAATGCTCTTTAATTTTCTTTTTACATCATATTTACACTGTGCAGACAGTAAAACTGCTGAATGTTTTAATTAGCACTCCCATGGCTATGAAATTGTTTGAAATTTTCAGGCGATGTGGAAAGGCTGGCACAGAAATAAAGGCTGTAGTCGCTAGATGCTCAAAAAGAGGGCAAGATACTTAAAGTGCACCTATTGTATTTGTTTTGGGCTTGGGACTGACCGTAGAGGGGACTGCGTGTGCTGGATGCCAGATTCCTCAGCCCTTACACACAGCACAGGCAGACCTGACCCACAGCGTGGGCAGTGTACTTTGGACTCACATGGGCTTGGACAGAGCGACTCTAAGGAGCAAGCACTGCTCAGTGGGAGCTCAGGGTTGCAAAGTCAGGCACAGTGAGAGCCGCAGCCTGTTCCTGATTCACACTTTATTTCGCCAGCATTTGTCACCTGGCGAAGCAGAGGTGGGGAAAGTTTCATTCTGAACATTTTCAGGAATTCCCCAGTGAGGCTATTAAGAAGAAATCAAGTCATTTGAATGGAATGGAATGGAATGAAAGCTTTCTGTGGAATCCTTGCGGTTTTTAATGTAATTTTAATGTAATTTTCATAGACTCATAGAATAAATGAGTCTGGAAAACACCTTAGGAGGTCATATAGTCCAACCTCATTAAGAACAGTAATTTGCATGTAGCGTGGAGCTCACAAAAACTGCCAGCTGCAGGGTCTGTCTTGTCTTTTTTTATTTATACAACGACTGTGCCAGCTGTCTTACACTGGCCTGTCAATTCATTTCAGCCACAATCCAATGCTTGGGAAGGAGCTCTTCTGTGGTGTTTGGCTTCTGTGTTGACTCTATCAACACAGATGCTAATTACCAGGAACCGTACGACTGGAAGAAGACTGCAAGAGATGATCTAATGCAACCACTGTATTGAGGCAGGACCAAGAATCTCAAGGCTGTGTGGGCTTGCTGTGTTTTCAATGTAGACATTTGTCCCCAAGGACCTAAACTGAAACCATGAATGAAACTGTGGCTTTTTATAATGTTCCTGGAACTTTCCTAGCTCAGATTGTAAACTGACAAGTGATTACCCTTAGCCTGGATTTAGCATCTCCTAAAGATCAAGGGAGTTGTCTTTCAGTTCAGGAGAAAGCAAGAAAAAATACAGCACAAAATAGAAAAGAAGTAAAAGTGGAGATGAAGGAAACTGAGAAGTTATGACAGAGAAAACAAGATTTTCCCCATGTTCCTTCAAAGAAACCAATCATTAGGATGACACAGAGGCGATTGTACTGCAGAGGGTATTTATCAATTCCATGTATGATTTGTTATAAAGATTAAATATTGTCTGAAGAACCACAGGCCAAAGAGCAAATAAACCCCCCGAAATCTTCTGAAACAACCTCCAGTATCATTATTAGTACTTCGGATCTTCAAATCTGAGTGTAATTACATTGTTGCAGCTGAATACTGGTTTGAGGTCAGCTTCTGGTTCTTGCCATCTTGTGGCGTGGTGCTGCACTGCTACTGTCCTTCAGTTCCTCTGCAGATACAGGAGCTGTAAAACTGTGCTTTCATAAAGGTCTCACCCAAACAAACCCCTTTCTTTGAGGATTCCTTTCTATAGCTTGCAGGTGTTGCTGCGTTTAGGACTTCATTTAAATTCTGTGGCTCTGTTCATTTCCCCAGTTCTTAACAGGAGTCTATGCCATTCCCTGTCAGGACTCTGAGCCTGAGAGAGAAGACTTGTCTCCAAGTCTCTTTACATATATCAGGCTTTATAGCCTGATCTCTTGGGCCATTTCCTACTTGCATGGGCACAGAGTCTTCACACTCTTCTTGAAGCTGTACTTGGATTTGAGAAAAAATCCAGTTCTTCAAAGTTTTCCCTTTATCTCAGTCACTCCTTTGGCAATGCTAAGACCATTTTTTTAATAGTCCCTGTATAGGTGGTGGTAGAGCTGTTCCTGTCCTCCTCCCTCCTTTATCTTCCCCTTCCTATCTTACCCAGGTCTATACACTTTCAAGCAGGGGATACTCTGAGACAGAGATAGTGGACCTTCAGATCTCACAGGCTTTAAAGGGAACTGCTGTACTGATGCAATGCTTCCCATTGCAGTAGTGCACATACAGGAGCCAAGTCCCACACAGTTACCACAGGTGTTTCCTATTTTTTCTATTCTAAACATTGGGCATGTGTGCTATTAGTGACATGCTATTGTGCTTCAAGGTGCTGGAAAATGATTGATGTATAAGGGTGTCTGCTGCCAGCTGCTGATCCAAGTTTACTGGCTTTCAGTAAACTGGTTAGCAGAACATCTGAGACTTTGCTGACTTTCAATTCGTCTCAGACTTTTCCAATCTTAGTAACATCTGAGCTTGGTTGTCACCAGGGTCCTCTCTCTCTCTCAGTTTGCCAGAATGATGACTTCATTCAGAGCTTGAAGAACTTGGACATCAGTCAAAAAGATGTCTTGCTAACTGGTGTACCTAAGGCAGCTGTGGCTGCCTACCTGATAAGACTGAGATCTAGTGAGGAAGAATCTGAGTGTAACAGGTATGCAGAGAGGCAGTAGCCTTGTTTAATAGGGTTCCAATAATGAGCTTAGACTATTTTTCTTCCAGTTGTATTGTAAGAAAAAAGGAAATATCCTCAGCTGTCTTAGTTTGTAGACCTGGTTGGAAAAGGTGCAACAGAGGGAAAAAATGAAATCGACCACGAGAAAAGAGAAGAAAAGAAAAGAAAAAAGAGAAGAGAAAAGAAGAAGATGTATTTTCCCACTCAAAGTTCATGACAAGGTTTTGCTTGATTGCTTACTTATTTGTTTAAAACAAAAACAAAAACAAAGCTAAAACCTGGGAGACATGTAAAACCATGAATGAAGAAGAGGTTTCTTTGCTCTAGGATTTTGATCAAAGTCTATAAACTACATCTGGATATCTGGATTTTATGCATCTACATGTCTCCTTAGGATGATTTAAGAAAGCTTGTACAGTTTGTAGATGGAGATGGAATATATTGTACTTTGCACTGTCTAATGTGTGAAAAAAACCTTGAGCACTAGTAGATGCCCTGAGGAGTATTTAATGAGAATCCACCAAAATTCTTGTGTTTAGATAATGTCTATTTTTTTTTTTTTTTCCAGCTGTTACGAATTTTAGCTTTGGTGAGTTTGTCATCTTTTTCAGGAAAAAGTTTTGTGCTGAGTAACAATAGCATTTCTAAGTTAAAATGTTCTATGCAAAAGTGCAGCACTGAAAATACCAGCTCTCTCCTGCCAGTGGCTAGCACACCGTGAGCTCTGTGCTAACTGGTCAGAGCCATATGGAGAGCAGGAGGTGCACAGACTACAAGTGCAGTGAATAACTAAGGCTTTGTGCCTGCCAAAGGGAAAGCCTGGCTCCAGAAGACTATGGGTTGTTTTCTCATCATGTCAAGAGCTGCACTTGACAGCCACAGTGACTAAGAGTGCACTCCACTCACTGCCTGCCTATATACACATATAGGATGTTCAGTACTGCCTGTCCTCTTCCAATTTCCATCTAGAGGTGGAAACATCTAACATACAACACTGCATAAACTGGTTGCATAGATTGGTTGATGTAACAAACTGCAGCAATGCATGAAGTAGTCACTCTGTGTAGGAATGGGAAGGAATTCCTG
>NW_008598604.1:93497-113397 GCF_000691845.1 Merops nubicus
CTCTCCCATGTTTGGGTTTTTTTCCACAGTACCCGTAAATGTTTGCTCCTAGAGAAGACTACTTGAGCTAAGGAAAAGCAAAGTTAGAGTATGGGAAATGGTGAATAAAATCCCTCTTCGCTCAGGTTTACCACAGACTCCCTACAAGACACAGCTGCTTGGTAATACATGCTAGAAGTCTGAATCATAACAGACCAAAAAATAAAAAAAAAAAAAAGAGAGAAAGAAGAGTGGCTACATACCAAAGTATGAAAGAGTCAGGGATGGAAAAAAGGCTAACTAAAAGGAAAATAGACACCACGTTAAAAACTGGTTTCTTTTCAGAGTTTTGACTAATATCTGGGGGCCAACAATGAGTATACCACATCAGAGAGACCCTTTTCACCTTGACCAAAGTGATGAGCTCATGTTTGCAGATTGTCTAACACTTTGTTTTCAAGCCAAAAGTATCAGATTTACATTCGAGTAACAAATTGTTACAATGTGGGAAGAAGTTATGGACAAAGTAGAAATCTGTGGGATGCTTTAACCATCTATGATTGTGTCTGCTAGCCTGTGCAATACAAAATTGTTGATCCCAAGGGCCACAGCTCCTAGCAGGGGAGGAAATGCAGTGCTGCAGTGCCATTCATTCACTGATAACTCAAGATATTTCATTATAGCAGAGTAACTATATATATATTTTAAAAGACCTTTGGTGATCTCATATGCTGTGTGGAGTTCCTCATTTTAATCAAAAGTAAGCATAGTTTTGAATGTTGTTTTGACTGTGGGGGAAAAAATAAGCATAGCTTTGAATGTTGCTTTGACTGCTAGGTACCTTCTTTGAAAATCAATATTTGCCTCTTCTGCTCCTTGGTTAGATGAAGCACTGAAAACAAGCTCCTGTGCCCAGCTGCTGTCTTCTTTGCAGGCAGGAGTCTATGGATATGAGTCATTAATATATGTGTGTTTTCCCTGTTCATCTTCTCATCTACTCTTCAATCTCCAGCTAAACCTTGTCAGAGTTAAAGGAGCACTTGGACTTAAATAAAGACCAGTAAGTTGTTTCCAGATAGACCAACTTTTAGTAAATCCTATTTGAGATTCAGCATTCACTGCCTCCATATATCTTCAGTAACTATGTAGGAATAAAATTCACTATTGAGTCTCCAAGGAACATGGAAAATTTTAAGAATATATTTTAGGTATGAATTGTGACATGATAAGCTCTCTCCCTGTCTTCTATTTGGCAAGTATGGTAAGTATTTTGGAGGAAATTTGATTAATTGACTCAGCATCTGTTTCTACAAATACTTTTTGCTACACAGTTGGGTGTTTTTAGACACTACTTCCTTGTGTACTGAAACTCTTCCCTTTCCCTGTTTTATTTTAATTGCTGTAAATACTTGAAAACCAGACTCCTTTTCTTCATCTTATAGTTTGAAAAATCCGTCTCTAATCCTGGCTTAGAAAAATGTAAAAGATAATTATTTTGGTTTGAGTGTTTATACATTGGAAAAAGTTTAAACCAATGCTCTTTCCTCCCTCTCTCACCTCCCACCCCCCTCGCTTGCTTTCTCTCTTGATATCTTATTGAACAGGAAAAAGGAGGGGAAAAAAATGCAGACCTTGAAGGAAAGTCTCAAAGCCATGAGGTACAAATCCTCTTTCCATATTCTTTCCCTGTTTCCATTCCCCCAGGGTCCTTAAAGGCAAAGATAAAAGTATCTTGAATGGCCAACAAAGTGTCTCTGCTTGATTTTACTGAAAGGGAGAACATGAGACAAAACAGACTCCAGTGTGGTTGCCACTAAAATTAGTTATAGAAAAGTGTGATGACAGTCGCAGCTAATTAATAAATCATTATTACAATTTAATATATTAATATTCTGACTGCAATGAAAACTCTACATGTCTTTGAGAATACTGCACAAGCCTAACACTGCTTTGTTGTAAGTCATTCAACAGATGATTTCCTTCTGTTAACAATATTCTTCAGAAGACAAAGCCTCAGAAGAAAAAATATACATTTCTACAGTTATGCCATAAAGAACAGAATTTGGGAAGATTTCCTGACTTTAGCTTCTTTGCTGCAGTTCGGGAGGCTTTTTTCATTTCTCGACTGAACTGACTCAGTGATTGTTCTGAGCAGTTTAAGAGAGCAGTGACTATTGTTATTTATTTTTTATGTTCAGTACTATGTATATAAAACGTGCCTTAAAGAGTTAGTCAGAGAAGGATGATAGTCCTCATATTCATCTAGTGAAATACCCTCATCATCCTGCTTGTACTGACATTCCTCTTACAAACGTCTATCCTCTACTGCCCCATGCACTTCCCTTCCACTCTCCAGCAAAATCCCTCTGCAATTTTGTCTGGCTTCAAAGAATTGCTTGAGGTGAGAAAGGCTTTGGATTGAGCTGGGCATCTCCTCAATAGGATTTCCTCGTTACTGATGATGTATTTTGATGATGTGCGAATCACGCACAAAGATAAGAAAAATAAATTTGTTATGGGTTCATGGGAAATATTTTATGTAACTTGAAGTTAAGGGTCGCAATGAATTTTCAGTCTTAAAATATCAAGAAGTAAATAAATGAAAATTGGAAATCAATCAATCAATAAATTTAAAAAAAAATGTTTAAAAATTCCAGAAGGGAATATTTTGGATTCTTCAAAATTCCCTTCACAGTTTATTTTGTTAAAATTTTTTATCAACAGGAACATGAATTTGAAGATGATTTTGAATCTCTTGAAACTCAGTATTTTATTGCCTTTCTATTTTGCACACTGCTGTCTTTAGATAAGCTGCTGAAAGCTAGAAGATGTTTTCAAGGTCCTAAGTGAGCCAAATGTTTAGCATAATCTTAAAAACGCTCCATTTAATTGCAATTGCAAAATGTTCTATCAAATAACACAGAAAAGTTCATGACTTTAGTTTCTTGCAAATGTGAATTAGCTTGTACCATGCTACATGCTGTTCTGGCTCAGCTACTTTTTATACCTGAGATAACTAACCAAGCTACACAGTTCATCAAGCAAAATTATATAAGGAGCAGGCTGAGACTGAATCCTCTTCTCTTACTCCTGGAACAATCTGGAAATTCTTCTACTGAAATTAGTACATTAAAACTAGTGTGCGGTATCTTCTCTAAGGAAAAAAAAAAAAAAACCAAACAAAAAACCAAAACGCCAAAACCAAAAACTGGCCTAAGGTTTCTGAAGTCTTTGGGTAAAGTTTCAAAGTGAAGGGCACCATATGTATCTAATATTATTTGGTGAAATGCAAATATTTCACTGCTGTGGCACTCAGCACTTTGAGCACAGCTCCCTATAATAATATGCCAGGAGTCAGTGGAAGCAGGCAGCCCTTTCAAGAACACATTTCATCCCTAATCCTGACTCTCCCTGTTTTCCCTCTTCATTGCTTCGGCTCTTTGAGCGAGTTGTAGCCTTGACAAAGAACATGTTTGGATCATTGTTAGCTGAAGGTTCTCAAACACTTCTATAATATCAGGCTAATAAATTTACCACTACTAAGAGACTTTTCCAAACCAGCATTTTTCAGGATGACATAAAAGTCTTGATGATTAGTGGCACAATAACTAGTATTCTCTAAAGGAGGAGAAAGAAAGAGAAAATAATCCAGAAACTTGTTAGGGGAAAAAAAAATAAAAATCAAATAGACTCCTACAGTATGCAGGACAAATTGAACTGCAAAATTGTTTCAGGGAAAAAAGACCTGTATCTTAAAGCCACTGGAGATACTGACCTAACAATAAGAAATTGTTTCCATTTTGTTCTGTCAATAATAAAATAGCATCACATGAGTTATTATCAGCATGTAACTGATCCAGAATGCCTCTGCTTTTGTTCTTGCATGGTCTCTGGCTGTATAGACTTCACTGACCCTCTGGGACAAAACTGCAAAAACACAACTTTGTACTTTTTTCAGCTATTAAAACCACTACTTGGCTTTTCTTTTTTTTTTTTTTTTTCTCAGTTAGGCCATGACTGGCTTCTGTTCTTAACCCTGAAAAAGAACTGCAGGGATACCCACACTTTCCTCTTTTGCATGGAAAAAAGGACTCTATTTTCAACTGCAAGAAGTTCATTAATAGGATATGATTTCATATGAGAATAACAAACTCTAGCACCTTCCTCATTCTCAGGTGATATGTGTGCAGGCAGGTTGTATGCCAATGATTTCTTTACTGAGAGGTAAACTTTAGATCATCTCTCTCTAAGAGAGAATGCATCAGATTGACAATATTACATTTCTTTATGAGGTGAAACAAAATACATGGACTTATAGAAGGATCAGAAAATTATATCCCAGATGGAAAATTTTATGGGTACAGAAAAGTGGTGCGAGTGAAATACTAGTATCAAAAAAAAAAAAAACAGAAAATACAGTAATTTATGTGATAGATAAAATTGTCACTTTCAGAACTGCCAGCAAGTCAACAGCATTTCACCCATTTGACTTCAGAAGTGAACTTAGACCTCAGAGGCTTAAAAATACATGAAAAGAAGTGAGATGAAATAAGAACTTGTGAATCCAATAGGGATTTACAAAGAAGAAAGCAATCTGTGCAAAAAGAGCTTTATAGAAGTTGGGAATGCATGTAATCAGAATTTAACTTATTCCTGGAAAGTGATTTAGAATATGCCAAACAAATTAAATTCCATTCTGCAAGATCAGCAATTAATGGGACTCCTAATTTAGAAAGCATCACAATTCAGAACCGGCCTTTAAGCCTGTTTAATCTTAAGCATATGTAGAAAGTCCACTGAAATCAACTGGAGATGCAAATTACACACAGAAAACAATAGAAGGTCAAGTATGTCTACTTGGTAATTTACATTAATAATACTTTATATTTCTGGAGTTCCTTACATCTCATGAGAAAAAAAGTGCTTCACAAATATTGGTGACTAATCAGTCCTTTGATAGTACAGTTTCCATGCGACAGGCAGCAGAGTTTCAAAAGGAGAAGCAGGGGTGCAAAATTCTGTGATGGGGTAAGTGCAGATACCTCCTCCCTGTTACAGCGGACAACACAGAAGCCACCCCACATCGAATGACCTCGGAGTGGCCAGTAATTGTTACCCACCCTTGGGCCATAAAAACGAACCTACCGCTGCTAATTTCTATTTTAAGTGCGCTGGAATGCTGCGGTCACGCTGATACTGCTCTGTAGAGGCTGTTGGCAAGTGATAGCATAACATTTAATGGCAATTACTGCATGTATAGAAATGATACTTGCCACTGGGAAGCAGTTGTTGTTGTAGGAATGTCGCTCCTGCTCTCGCAGTTGCTCTAAAGCCTATTAGAAACTGCGTTTTCCCATTTTTATCCCAACATTTGTGTAATTTTAGCTTCTATATCTTGGCAAATACTGCCCTATATTTTTGGCTCACCCCTAAGTTATCTGAAGCAGAGCAGTGTGATTCCAGGCAGAATAAGGCAGAATTGTCTCAGAATAACAAGCAGATTTTTTTTAATGCAGTGCAAATGGTTCATACATTATTTTTGCATGAATCAGACATTTATTTTCTAAAGAGAGACAGGGGTGGGAGGAGGAGGGCAAAATCTTTCTACTTAAATCGTCTCATAGTTCATTGCTGAATATCAACTTCTAGCGACAAGCCAATGTATGCTAGGCTTCTTGATTATTGTGCTTTTGGAGATTAGCTGTTTTGAGTCATGAGGGTGTGTTACCTCACCCCAATTACAGAACTCCACTAGAAATGGTAAAAACAGGCAGCATGAAGGAAGAAGGGGAACTTTTCTAGCATTCACGGGACATTCACATGAGCTGCATGGGCAGGGTGAAATCATGCAATAGCCAAGAAACAAAAACAAGTAGTAGAAAGTGAACAATTATGAAATAAAGGGAGTCCTAGAACTGCTAGAAGATGGGGGCTGACTTGCTTTTGTGCTGTGACCTTTCTTTATGTTGTACTTTCAACTGTAGAGCTCTACAGACGAGATGGCACCAACTAAACCTAAAAAATCACTAACTGCCAAGATAATTCACAGAATAATGAGGTTACAACAACTGCAAAGACACAAAGAAAACTGATGTCAGTTATCTCTTCACAGAGCTCAGCGAGAAGGAATCAAATGCTTAGTCTCTAAAATGAATGGGTTTAAAACCTGAGATCACACTCTGCTTATCAGGACATGCTGATGTGCTGGGTTATGTAGAAGTCACATGGACGAGTCTTTGCTTTTGTTTAATTTTGTAAAATAAGTTATTTTGCTCCACAGCACATTGTACTACTTTTACACTGAAGGGAGAAAACTTGTCGTATGCAGAGAACTATTTGAATTAAACTTTAAAGTGAAAGGAATGCCAGCAATAAATTCAGCTTTCTAATAAGACAGCTCTTGGGACTCAGTTGTGACTTGGACTGAAAGACTGTAGGAGCAAGAAAAATTAGGAAATCTCCTTATTACACTGTGTGTTAAACAGGCCTTGGACCCTGACTGCTGGGAGCGGACTTCTCACAGCAGATGTGCAGGAAGGTCAGGGAATGGGTGTAGGCTTGGCTCCCTCCCAACCTCTGGCCATTATGGCTGATGCTAGAAAGGTCAATAACCATCAGTATATGTTGATTTTAAAGGGCTGTCCTTACAGAGGAGGAAAAGAACAGCACATGCCAGTGGCACCTGGGAGAAATATCCCCTTTGCATGCATCCCAAGGGACTGCTGTTCACGTGCGCTATTGGGGCAGTCTTAGATGTCACGGTGGAGTCCAAATGAATTTGTTCTGTCCCTGGTTGAACACTGGTGAAGATCAATGCCCACCTGTATTGCTTTGTTTCTTGCTCTCAGTTTCATCTGGAGTCTCATGATGCTGACTCTTTCCAGGGGCTGGAATCATGGTCTTGCATGAAAAACTTTGCATTCATTTCAGAGACTGTATTATACTCCTTTGCATTACCCATGCAAAGCGCTGTACCATTGAATAAGGGTGTGGATCACAAACATAAAGTATCTTAAGGGGAGACTGTTGGAACCACTTTCTGCAATATAAGCCCTTCAGGAATAAGCCTCAGTTTCTCTCATCTTCCTTGCAAGCTCTTCTACACACACGTCTAGTTGCTGAAGCAGGCAGGAATCTATCTTCTCATTTACGCTTTGAAACTCAGCTTCCTGATACCCTAGCAAACTCAGTACCTGCAGGGAGGAGAGTGTGGAAGGAGTGTCTGACATTCAGTCATGGCTTTGCAGGAGCTGTGTATGGGAAGCAGAGGCTGCTGTGATGAAGTGCATGCTTGAGCAGTCTGACTGGGTGAAGTTTTACTTTGTCCCTCACCAGCCTACTTGTCTTGAGCTCTGCTTGATGCATATTATACACAGAAAAAAATGTTGAGCTGAGTATTTTTGGGAGGCTTGGGGAGAGGAGTTGCCTGAAAAAGTAATTTTAAAATCTCAAAAACAAGGCATCAGATGCAATGAACCCAAACATATTATTAACATACAGACAAAAGCCCATGTAATTTCCACACTGATCTCATGACTTTTAGGGCTCAACTCATAATTTTCAGATTTTTTTAAAGTTGATAGTATATATTCTTTCACTATGTACCCAGACATTTTCTCCCCTGCGTTATTCCCCTGGGTGCTTGCACAAGAACAAATCCAATGTACTGATTACAGTACCAGGCTTTCAAATGTGGAGCAGAAAAGAAAGAGGAGCTAGTGAAAGTATGAATTCCCCTCTCTACCCTTCATTATCGATTTGACCAACATTCTTCATAGCCCTTATATTTGAGCATCTCTTCCTCAGGGTCATGGCTGGATCAGGAGTGGAGAAATGACACTAGCCCATCAAGCAAGTCCCAAATATACGTCTACTATTAGAGCAACAGTACCTTTATTCCTAGACAGTGGCTAGAAGAGGCCATAACAACAACAATTAAAAAATTGGACTGGTCTGTCTATATGATCAAAATAATACTATTTAACAAGACACAGCCTGAACCACCTAATCCATAGATAGCCATATGTTTGAGGAGACGACAGGTTTAAGCAATGAGCCTTATTGCATGTGCAAACCATTCCTTGGGAACCTATCACTGTGATCTGAAAGGTACTGTGTAGTTGGTTTGTTCTTTCCAACATGCACTAGTGTTCTGTCTTTTTTTTTTTTTTTTTCTGTAATAGATTACTTAGCAATTCATACTAATGTTTTGGAGGCAAATTGCTTTCCCATGTTTTATATTATAAACACTTGGTCAGGTCTGGTTCTGTGAGGAACTGTGTATGTACAACTGCCAATTAAAACCATGCTAATGGAAGGCACGCTATGCCTCACAGATGTGCAGTGCTATTGCAGGATGGATCCCATGGTGCAGACACTGTGGATATTCTCTGAATACGGACCAATGGCTCATTAGAGGCACTGCACCAGATTGTCAGAGCACACAGGAGGAGCCATTCATTTAATCAGGAACAACAGTGAAAAGGTATAGATTTATTTATTTATTTATTTATTTGGTTGTGCATCACCAAATTCCTATCTCTTTCTTTGTAACAATCAGGAAAATGTTTAGATTTCAACTTTTCTAGTGTTCACGCAATGTGTATTTAAAACTCTGGAATTTACTGTACTCATAAGACATCATCTTCCTAATTCACTACTTATTTTTATTATCCCCATATTGATGGGATGTAGTATTTTACTGTTTACTAAAGTGTCATGTTTTGGTAATGTTTAAGGAAAGTTTTGAAGTCGATATCTGTGCTGCGTGTGCGTGTGTATGTGAGTGGGCATCCCAGTGTTCGCAGTGGCCGTGAACAGGCAAGGATGTTTGTTTTCATACATGGGCAAACACCTCCCTTCCCGTCTCACAGGAGGTAACGCATATGCTAGGCTACACATCTGCAGTTATTGAAGGATGTATCTGAAGACCAAGGCCTTTATGCCCCTAAAAGCCTTTATAATGCTTACTGTTCACCTCAGTAAAACTTATTGCTGCTAGTTATTTGCTATCAATTGCACAATTAAAGGAGGGAGTTAAACTCAGACCCAAGAGAAGTAGGTACAATTCCATGTACGCCATATGTTGGAGTACATATATTTTGTCCCAGGCTGCTCTGGATCAAGTAATTATGAAGTACGTACTCAAGAAAGAAAGTACCCTGCAATGATCTAGTTTGACAAATTTGTAAATAGCTCCATGCTGGCTTGTTCTTGATCTGGGGTAACATTTGAAGAGGCCATGTACCAACATAAAATAAGTATTTTTAGGTTGATGGAACTTAACTGATGTCATAGAAAAGTCCCTATTCTAATGGTTTGGGCTGCTGTTTGGACCTTGTAATGTATCTAAAAGGAAAGCTATTCTTTCACCATCACTCCTTATATGTTGCAAGTCTCATCACCATGAAACAATGAGACTTATTTGGGCTCTTGCTTCCAGTGAAGAAACCTAAAAGCTAACTGGGATGACAGCTAGCTGTGTTGGAAATAAACTCATTATTTGCTGGGTCACTCCTTCTGCCCAAGAACCAAAAAACAAGATGTAAACAAATGCAGAAAACCAGCTGGCAGGTACAGTGACTTGGATATGGTACAAACCTTTGTGAAGGTAATAGACAGATAATAGTTCACTAAAAAGAGATTGAAGAATAATTTTTTAGCTGCTTAATAAATAAAAAGATGCCAAGAAGTCAAATAAATAGTAAATAAAATTGTCAGACTGGGATGGTGATTTATCTACCATGCAGTAAGTAGCCATCTACTTTACTTTTTACATGAAAGGAAGATCGACTTTAATGTAGGCAGACAGATATGCACAGATAATGGTGCTGACTCTGGGATGCCACAACCTAGCCTCTCATCAGTCTTGCATTGATTTTTAATGCATAGATAATATGGAAGGCTACATATATCATTCCAATCCTCTATTAATATCATTATTGTCCTCCAAGAAATTTAAAGCATGGTGCAATACTTTTACTTGAAACTATCTGTCATTGTGTTCTAAAGAACCTAACTCTGTAATCTCTGCTTCCAGATGGGTTTAACAGTCCTATTGAACAGAATTACTGACATTTCATAAGAGAAGCTATCCTGGATTTTTTTTTTTGCCGTTCTTAAGAAAACTCTACCTCAGTTTTGCATGTCTGAAGAATGTTGGAGTTTCATTCATGTTGAGAATTTAAAAAAAAAAAAAAAAAAAAAAAAAAAAGGAAAATTTTTTTCCTTTAGTTTTGGAAAGGTTTGCCAAAAAAAAAAAAAAAAAAAAAAAAAAAAAGTGAATTTTAGGTGAATCATTTTACACTGTTCACTTGCCAGTTCCAGAAGGACCCTTGGTTCTGGTAGTAATGCTCTAAGTGTATATATATGTTAAATATACACAGACTCCCTGCTGCCATCACATATCTTGTGGTTTATCCAAATCTAAAACTGACAAGCAGTAGTACGCACCTTCATATTACATTCCATTTAATGGGCGCCAGTGAACTGGACACTGTTGTGTCTGTGTCTGCTGTGGCTTTAGCTCCCACAGATAGAAGTAAACAATACCCAAGGCAG
Source organism: Merops nubicus (assembly GCF_000691845.1). Classification (NCBI taxonomy): domain Eukaryota; kingdom Metazoa; phylum Chordata; class Aves; order Coraciiformes; family Meropidae; genus Merops; species Merops nubicus. The sequence goes on from NW_008598604.1 coordinate 104,037, forward strand.
ACTCTGCAGAGACTGAGCTTCCATCCAGTCTTCTTTTATCTTCAGCCAGTTGGACAGCTTGGGAGTACTTCAAGAATCCATGCTATATGTGAAAGGGAATCCCATACTCTCATTTTTAATTTTCTTATTTTTCCAGTCATCACAGTCTAGTCTTTGGGACATATCTCCCTGTAGTTTTTGTATTTGTGTATCTCTAGGTTTCATCAATCATTGGCACTTACACAGTGGAAGAATATGTGGTGAGATTTCAACATTCAGTACAAATGCATTTCAGCTAATTTGTGAGTAATATGTTAGGCTAAGTTTTAGCCCTTTCTGACTATTACAGGACTGCATAGTGAGTTGTCATCCTGTCTTTATTTCCAGCCCAGTTGCATCCCAGCAGTGGCCAGCACGATCTGCACATACACACAGATCTTGCCAGAGGCTAAACGTCTCCCAGCACAGGGATTCTTTTGTCCTGGATGTTCAAGGTCTTCTAATGCCCTGCCTCCAAACAATAGCCAAACCCAGCATCAAAACTCATTGCAGTCAAAGCCTTTTAGCTGTTTCATTAAGATTCCATCAAAAAAAAAATCTCATCTAAGTAGTTAGATATCTGCAAACATGGATTGCATACATGTGAGTAGATTGGCTTCTCAGTCCATAATACAGCTTCATATTTAGGCTTGCAAATCTGCGGGAGTGTAATCTTTGAGCTGTGGGTGGCATTCTGTATCCAAACGTGCAGTACAAACATTATTTATGCTTTCAGTCAAGTCATTTATGACTATCTGACTTGAAGGAAAAGCCAACAAGATTCCAATTTAAAGACATAATATTCATAACTTCTTCCTCCCCCCTCCCCAAATCACATTTCATGCTGCCAAACTCTCTTTCAAACAGATTGCTCTGCAAGTTCTAAACACCTAACAGTTAATTTGTAATATACTCAGAGTACAAAACAACATACACAAGGAATTCTGTCTGATCTCTGTCAGGCAACCAAGGAATTAGAATTTTTGCTAAAGTTGTAGAGAACAGTTCTGAAAATAACGTTTAATAAAATATTTTCTTGTTCTGTTAACTCTTTCTTCCTTGCTTTTTTAAGCTAGGTAAGCTAACGGTTCATACGGTTTTCTCTAAATGGTAATTTAAGTATTTTTTGTCATAAATATTGATGTCCTTAAATTACTTTGCACACTACCAGACTACCTTAGGTATTAAGGAAGCTATGTGAAGCCACGAATTGACTGACAGCTGTCTACCTCCCACCAAAAAAAGCTGCATTTTGTAGGGAAGGGGTTGGCTGACAGCCAGAGCAGCTGGTGAGGTGGGGCTGAGCGGCTGGGCCAGGGCTTGGCTGGGAGGCTGTGAGGCAGGTGCTGCAGGAAGCCCTGTCTGCTGGTGACTTCTGAAGCGGCATTCACCTCCCGGAGATGCTGGTCAATGAGTGCCAGAGTGGTATTAGGGCACGCTGTACAGGGATAGGGACGTTGTGCTGATGACAGACAAAACTGGATCCTGACCACTCACTGCTATTAGGTACCCCTTGCCTTTTTCAGCAAAATAAGGCAAGTAGCCCTAGTGTCCTGGCTGTGCTACTTTTCGTGTATTTACATTTGTCTATCTAAAATTAGCCTGCAGCACAATACTTGTCCATGTCCAAAATCACTGAGTCCATTGCTTGGGCTGTGAAACAGCGTTAATGGATCAGGTGTCTATGGAGTCAGTGGAACTTTACATTTTTGCTTGACCTCTTTGTTTAGACCTTTCCAGAGATCTAGGGAGCCTGAGCTCAGCGCCATAGTTACACAGCCACACTTAGTTTTGCAAATCATGTAGTAGAGATGTACTCATATGTATGTGTAGACTAGATACAGATCTAGATACAGATGAAACAGATAAATGTATATCAGATGATACAGATGTATATACAGACCCAAATACAGATATGCAGATAGAAACCTGATACAGATAGAGGTAGAGTTAGAGGTAGAAATATAGATGTACATGTATAGATGTATGCACTGATATACTAGCATGGGCAGACTTCAGAGCTGGATTACCAGGGTCATTGCTCCTGGCTCTGAAACAGGTACGTAGACATGTCTCATGTCTGCTTGATACTGGAGCTGTTACAGCAATGAGGATCAGATCTTAAGGTTTATTAAAAACATTTACAACACTCTAGAAATAAAATAATAAAATCTTAAAATCTGCAGCCAATTAATAAAGCTATGGCTCTGCAGGAACTATGATCCATTTCACAGTAACACATGCAATAGAATTTGAATTCTGCTCCACAAATGAAGGGCCTCGAATAATTGGAAACCTTTAGGAACTGCTGACAATATGGGTTTCACAACATGCTGTGGAGCTTTCCTGGCTGTCTCCTGTGGAGTGAAGTTGATGTACAAATATACCCCATCCTGTGACAATATATTTTACTCTTTAGAAATTTTTATTTATAGAGTTTTAAAAATCTTCAAATTAATATTTTTTAACACAAATTTCTCAACATAAATGCTTCAGGTACATTTCTTAATTTAAAAATTTCTGAGTTATATTAAATTGATCTCCCTTTGGTAGAATTAGACTTTGGCCCAGCATTGGATACCTCCAGGGAAACCCATCCATCTCAGCCCAGAAGGATTTTGAAGTGGGAATGAGTGCACTTTTGACAGTTTACCAACTGAGGAATTTTCAGCAATGCAGAGTTTTGCCAATTTGTGACAGACATCTTTTTTTTTTTTTTTTTTTTTTTTTTTCCCCAAGAAAAAGGAACTGAATAGGGATTAAGACATTTCGGGGACAAGGCAAAGGAGAAATCCTGTAGCCTATCATGCGCAAGTTTACGTATTCATCTCCTTGGTCAACAGTCAGTATACCTCAGACAGCATATAAATACTGGTTAAGAAAATAACACTTACGGCTGTAAATTAAAGTTAATACTGTATCTTAAAATTTTAATTGGCTAATTGATGCCAAATACACTTGTTAATGGGTATCTAATTTTACCTGATTTGTCTATGTATGATTTACTGCCTAACACAATTCTCTTCTGTTGCTTAAGGCATCCTGATTTATCTGATTATCTGGCAGCAGTAATCTTTTATGTCCTGAGGTACTGGAACATGACACAGACTGTTCTTGCATTGTATTAAAGTGCAAAATGCACACACGCAATCAATCTTGCCTTGCAAGTGGAGTTGTGAGGGGCAAAGGAAAACCCTTGACAGGAACTCATCACACACAAGTGTTCTCCCCATGACACATTGCCTGCCCTGACAATCAGGGTCCACTTCAAGAGGCTTTTTCCTCTTCTACAAAGCTCTACATGGGCTAAATCCCTGTTATCTCAGTGACTAATTCCTGCCTACATCTGCTAAACTTGGCAAGGACTGCAGCTGATGGACCCCAATTCTGACTGAGGACAGGGAGGGGCCTACCATATCTCCTTGCTTTGTATATGTTTTATTCAGGCTATTCAAAAATAATGCCTTTTTTTTTTTTCCCCAACATTATCCCAGCTTGAACCAAGATGACTATGCTGGCATGCCGTCCCTGACTCAAAAGCACAGCAGTCTGAATAGACTTAGCAGGTGAAAACTAAGACAGGAAACAGAAGAGTGAAGAGACTTGCCCCACAGACAAGCCACAGCTCATACCCAGGCTCCTTGACAGGTACAGGAATCTGATCTTTGGACTGTTGTTCTTCAGCTGCAGGGTGGTGCAGTCCTCCTTGGAAGGCTTTCAGACAGGGAGAAACTTCACTGGGTGGTATTGTATACCAGTGAAGGAGGTAGCTGCCAAGAATGGCACCTTGATGTAGCCTGCCCAAGAAGACAGGGTTGCACTGAATGAGTACATCTCTGTGTGCATTTCCCTCAAACTTGGCCGCTTCTGCACAAGGAGGGACAGGGATAGGGATTGAGGGGCAGCAGATGCTGCTGCAAGAGGGCAGGGAGTGTGGCTTGGCACTCTCTGCTTCTACACCCAGTGTCTGAACTCCCATGGGACTGCTGCCTCCTCTTCCCCTCTATCTTTTTCCCTGTACCTGCATTCCTTCCACCTCTCCTCCCTCCAAACAGTGCTCGGGCATCATGGCACTATGACATTATTTCTCTTCCCTTTCCTCTCCCCATTCCTTCTTTGTCCTGTTGGCTGGAGAGGAAGCCCAGGCAGAAGGTAACAGACAGGAAGGGACAGTATGACATGGATGGTAGTAGGCCACAAGGACATGGAAGAGGCCATACACAGGGGAAGGCTAGACTGAGCAGCCTGTGCTGCGGATTCAAGAAGGAAAAAGAGGAAATCTGAGAAAAAGAGTTCTCCCACAACCCACATACTTTTTTGGACTACAGCTGCCTCCTTTGTGTCCTTACTCCCACCCACCTCCTCCCTGGGACACCGACAGAAACCTGAGTGCTTCCATGCAACTGAGAAACCTCCAGTCATCCTGACTGATTTTGTAACTTGTATTTGATAGCTGTACAAAAATAAAAAATATCATGAATAGATAATTCCCATCCTGCTCCTTCACCTCTCAGCCACTTTTATTTGCTATGACATGAGGCCATGAGGTTTATATTTTCCCCATAGTCCCACATCCTCAGAAGTCTTGTACTTGCTGTTAGCGTAGAAGAACTGGGTGTGATCCTTTAAATGGTTTCTAAGTCTTTTAGTTGCCCTTGTCCCTGTCTATAATTAAGAAGCTTCGAGAACACTGCCAGGAAACCAGTTTAGTGAAGTATTGCATATTGCCTCTGCTGAGGCTGAAGCTGTTGAATCTTTCTATTGTGTCATTGCGTAGAGAGTAAGTAACACAATATGCTCACAGAAATTACCGCTGCTGTCTTACCCTACTCATTAAAAACACAGACTTACAAAGACATTTGGTTTCAGTGTTATTTCAGAAAATGCACTATAGTTTTGTGTGTAAATTTTCTGAAACACATGCAACTTCAGTTTTCTTCACCCAGAATCAGTAAGAAATGCAATCCCCTGTTGCACCTGGAAGTGATCTCTCCTTCTGGTCCAGCATTTCTAGTATGTCCAGCTAAGCTGGTAATTACAATTGTTAGTGTTGTCATGCTTTCCTAAGATCCTATTTAATAGAAGGCAATCATAAAACAATATTAAACATGCCATTGTTAATTATGCTTATTCTTTAGCCAATTGTGCTGTCACTGAACTGATGTGTTATAAAAAACTTGAGGACCTTTGACAAGCGTGGAGTGTCATATACTCAGACATATGTGGGCATTCAGTACTGAAAGAAATAATGCCAGATGTATGTTTGCACAACAGTTATGATTCATGATTACTGAAATCTGTGTGATGGAAGAAATTCAGTGCTTTTTAAACCATTTTGATATTATTTTCCATTGTACCACTGCCCTTCTTTCATGGCTTTGACAGAGAGGACCTCCCTATTTCGACTTTCTTAGGTCTTTCCTTTCTTTCAGGTAGAAAGCAACATGTCATTGTTGTCATACTCCAGCTGGAAGATATTCTTGAGACATAATGGGATTCCCTTTAAATGTCATCTGCCAGCCTGTACACTTTGAAGTCAGTAATTATATTGACGTTAGTAAATAAAGGTATTTAGGTATTTACGCAGCTCACATTTTTACAGTCAAATGTCACAAACTATTCACTCACATGACTAAGAACACATGCTTGTAACCCTTTGTGTGCCCTCTTGTAAACTTTCTTCTCAGATATATTGCTTCCATAAAGTTATTTATAGCATTGTATTTTACTTTCTGCAGAAATATGAGATCATGCACTTTTACATGTTTTCCATAAAAGTAAAACACAACAAGATTTTCTTGCAAGAATATGCTCTTCATAGAGAAATAATTTGAAAAACTGTTTTAAATTCAGAGTACCAAAACACCCAAATACATGATTACTCCTGTTGGAAGAACCTGTTCAGCATACAGAGGGATTTCTGTGGTTGCTGCTTGCAGAGGGCATTGCACAGATGCACATCCCACAGCTAGGCTCCTACACAGCCAAGTACTCATGAAGGGAGCAATGGACAATGTCACAGCCTGGTGTTGCAGCACAGACCTTGTAGACTTTGTCAGCACCACTCTGTCTTCTGCACAGTTGCAGTCCCCTCCTTTGCTCACAGCCATGCTCTGTATTTGCGGAAAGCCCATGATGTTGGTGTGAGATAAATGAAAGGGAGTGTTTTCTGGGAGAGGGTGGACACAACACAAGCTCTCTAGATTGCCATCCTAATGAGAAACACTGATGAGTGTACATCTGCCCTCACCACAATCTTAGGCATTTCCAGGCTTTGTGTCACAGGGTTTACATTCAAGTCTCATACTTCATTCCTCGAGGATCTCAAAAGCACCTAAGTGATGAAGGGTATCTCTTTATCAGTTCTTCTACACAGAAATAGATGCAGTTCTCAAGCTCTTGGCTGCCCTTGTCCTTAGGGATGACAATAGGATAATTATTTTTTTTTTTTGTGCACAATAGTTTTCCCTCTTTTGTTAGCTCACCATACTTCCTGACAGGTGTCTTGCTTTCCACAGGTTTAGGCTTGTTTTATTTTGTGGCTGAGCCTATTGAGATTGATAACTCCATGGAGGTATTCAAAACCTGAGCGGCAGGAACGACTCATGGTAGAGCTGTGAGTGGGTTAGATGATCAAGGAGATTCCTTCCAACCTCAGCAATTCTGTGGTTCTATGAAACTGAAGTCAATACAAATTTCCCAGCTATACATAAATGAAATTTGTATCTCACACTCTTCAGAGAATTCTTATAACTGATTTAGAGGAAAATAGAAAACAACATTTAGCACTTGCATGAAGATTTGCAATCTCCCACAAACACTTAATGACACAGAAGATGGTGACATATTTCAGATCATATACGTTTGAAGAATATTAAAGGTTTTACTGGCTTGCAACTCTGCTCCTTCATTTTCACCCTTCCTTCTGCTCCATGACTATATAAAACAGAAACTGTTTTAATAACATGCTTAACACCACAGAATAGCATTGCAGTTGTTATAAAGTCTCATCTTTTCAGCTTGTCATAAAAATAAGTGACCCAATTCAGAATCATTACAACTCTTAGATAAACCAAACTTTTTTGAGCCAAGGAGAACCAACATCTGATAAATGTAAATTCTGAAAGGCCAGCCTCACTATGTTATCAAGGAACAAAGTACATTTGAGTGTGATTTGGTGCATACACCTATGAAAACAGATGTCACGTGTCCCAGGCACTGTCTGCTTTGGAGTTGAGGTGGAATTTTATGCTACCCTAATGTACAGAGAGGTCTCCATTAAGAGTTTTGCAGCCTGTTTGGAAAAGGTAAAGGGTAGATTGTGGCCACCTGAATGTTGATCAAACTGTCCTGTCCCAAGCTACAACCAGAATAGAAAAAAACCTCACTATTCTGCACGAGCCACTATTAGAAACAGAAAGCTGGCCCAGCAGGTTTTATCACAGTTAGTATTTTCCAGGGTACCTATTTTTTTCCTGCCCAGAATGGAGTTTATTGTGCTAGGTAGCCTATCCAGTCACCTGCTATTTCTCACCTCTGCACCCTTGGAATGAACACCTGAGTATTAATACTTACTTCAGCTTTTAGAAAAGGGGAGCCTGGGATTGTGTATCGCCCTGCCTGGCATTCAAATTATGTGTAATGCATCCTTTGGAATGTTTTGCTTAAATGCAGGCAAGTATCTGGAAACTTGAAGCTTAAGGCCCTATTGTCCAAGAATATGTAGTGTGAAGTTAAATACCTCTTTGTTTAGCTATTAGTTTCTTCTCAGCTGCTGCAGGAACATCTGTTACAGGCTGCAAGCCACTCCAACACACAGAAATAGCCTTCCACCTCCCTGTCTCCCCAACAGTCTTCTTTTTCCTTACTTCTGAAAAAGAAGTATTAATCCTTTACATTACAAGAGTGAAAAAAAAATTACCTGTATTCTTTCAAAACACAGGAAAAGACAGTGCTGCAGAGAATATATTGTCCAAGAAATAAACAGAATTGTGAGAGGAAAGGGTGTAACATGGAAACAGAGTAGTAGGAGTAAGCACATGCCTTATTAGTTAGAATACTGTTTGTTGTTAGTTAAGGAGATGTCACTAAGCTCCTTTCCTGTTATGGGACAAGCTTTAAGGTTTTGGATGACTGTGTATGGAAAAGAGAATGGAAAGATGGTCTTGCAGTAGTTTACTCAACACTAATGTCCCCAAAAGAGCAGAGGTCAGAAATCAGGACACCAAACAAAAGGGCAAAACATTTTCATTTAAGCCATTAGCTAGTTAAATATTCACTGGGGGCAGGGGCGGAGAGGTAAATTATGACATAATGCTTTAAAGCAGAAATTTACATAACAGTGCCTAACTATATTAGGCAATTAGGTGTTAGAAATTTGAAAGTCATGGCTGAATACAGTTTCTGCCACAAAATTTAATAAATAAACTAATAAACAACTAAAAAAACCCCAGTTACACTGCAGGTGTAGGGCTTGCTCAGGAAAATACAGCAGGAAAATACACCTGCTGTTTGTGGACCTACCTAACAAATATTAATGTGGGTGATGGAGAATTGAAATCATTACATCAATTCAGAGTTAAGATCAGGATGGGCTCTCCTTACTTTTGACTTATTTCTCTTTCTGCATTTACTTTGATGACTCTGAAGTGCCATTTCCCTTTCCTGATTTTTATACTACAGTAAATGTACCTGAACTTCCAGATGAGTTTTTACCAGTACTACAGGAAGCTATTCTCCTAAGTGGGAAACTGTCCCAGAGAAGAAAATTTCTAATACACATGAAGTGTACAGAATTAATACATTAATTGCTAGCACTGTACTATATTAAGCTATATTCTTAAGCTATATTAAGCTTAAAAAGTGCTAAGCTCTACTCATAATGTGCTTAATGAGGATACTATCTGTGTCCTTATTTTTAGACATATTCAGATACAGAAAGGTTTAAGAATGTTTAATGTATATACATAGCTCCAAATATTCTCTGCAACTGTACATGATGCCTTCCATAAACTTCACTTCAAAGTAAAACGTACTTTGAGTATAAGTGATTCCTCCCTTCTGTTTTTCTATTAGTCAACACAGTATTCGCCAGAAATGGTGTGATATCTATGAAATCAGTGTTAAACTTTTATCATGCAGTTTTTGACTCTTGTCAGCTTGAAAAGTAAGTGCAATTTCTTGAAAATAATTTAAGAAAATTGTGGTAAAACTTGGGAATGTCTGACAGTAGAAATGTGAGATTTGCTCATATACCAATCGAAATGTATCAGAAAACAGCCACTGAAACATTTTTCCAATTGTCTGTAAAAGGAGAACTCTGAAGACCTACAGCAGGAAGATA
>NW_008598604.1:113428-141442 GCF_000691845.1 Merops nubicus
AATATAGATGCATGCTCTGGGGACATTTCTGGCTTTCAGATTCTTGCTTTTCTGCTGCCAAAGACCAAAGCCAAACACATTGCTAAGGCTTTAAGACACATTTTCATCAGTAAAATATCTTATAAAATAGATCCCAAAAACATTGAATTACTGCCAAAATGTCAATTTATTTTTTTATGTCCTCATTGAACAATGAAATATTTAAGTTAATAAAGGCTTGCTATAATAAATTATTATTATGGAAACCACCATTCACAGTTTTTAATTAGCAATAAGAATTGCAATTAAAATTAAGGAAACTCTATGCTCTTCCTAAGTTCTTTTGTCAGACAACAATGGTCTGTACAACAAAAATTTTGCAGAGCTATATTGCAGCAGGAAAGTGTGACATTCATTCTGGTTTTGCTTCTTCCAGAGTTCTTTATGAGTAATCAGTGAGTTACCTTGTAGTGTGATCAGAGTCCAGTTTGGAGCCATAACACTGTAGTTGCAACTAATCTTGGTTTACAAAGGTTGCTGGCCCTGTGTATAATTTTCACTTCCAGTCTTTGACAGTATATGTTATTGCATTAACTTCGGCAGTTCTTTCACACCCAGAAGCATTGTTGCTTCACAGAAATGGTTTAAAGTCGAAATGCTAATGTTGTTAAATTTCCTTGCATGAAAAACGTTATCTTTCTAATGCTAACAAGTGCTCATTTCCAGCATCAGCAGTTTAAACAGCAGACATTTAACACAGGGAAAGCTTCTATTCTGTAGCACAGAGACCTAAATGATATTGCGTTACCACTCCTGACCTGGCAGCTGGAGTTGAGGCAAAGCTTGGCACTGAAACTTGTTTTGAGAGCAAGCCATGTGCCAGATTACTATTTCCTATTTTGGACTTAAATCTGATCCACTTGCAGCTGAAGTTGAATGTGGCAGACAATATCCTGGATATCTAAATTACATTTGATTATTTAAGGTGAGATAATCCAAATTGGCTCAGTGCTGGAATAACCCATCTTCCATTAAAGTCACAGCCAAAAGTTGAAGAGGTTGAAAAAAATCCTACCCTTACTAGTCACTGAAATATCTGGTGAGGAAATAGGGAGACAAAGGTAATACTTTTACTGTTACCTGAAAAAAGCACTGACTTAAAATTTTTCTTTATGAGCTTGGACTCCTTACCTGGCTCCCTGTTGAAACCACCATGCAATAACAAGTGCAAAACACACATTTTCAACAGAAGATTCCTGTAATGGTCATTTCCCTCTTCCTCTTCTGGTTACTGAGTATCTGAAACTGTGTCAGGCATCTATGGCAAAAAGAAATAGAGACTGAATGTGGTGTAAGTTGACAGGCAAGTAGAAGGAAGTGTGACAGAAGAAAGAGGCACACAAACAGTCAAGAGAAAGATTGTGCAGTAATTTGCCTAAGCGCACCTCTGAACTGATACATATTTTTCCTGAAAGAGAAGATTATTTCATTCTAGTCTAGCCTCTCATCCATTTTTCTCTCATGCAACATCAGAAGCAATACTTTTTGGATCTTTAAATGCTGTAATTTCAGTAAAGCTAGTCCAAAAAATAAGTGCCTCTTTGGAAAAGGATGTAGAGAAATGTGTGCTATAAAGACAAGAAGAGCCAGATGTCACTTATTAAGCATACGGGTTGAGAAGAGTGAAATGAAGGTCTGGATGCTTACAGAAATATCAGAGTACTCAGTCCTCCAGCAGGACACACTCAGTCTTGTAAATAATTGCTAAGTGTCCTCACACTCACACAGCTCATGGATTCCACAAGGGTGAGAGCATAGGGCAGCCTTGCAGACACACTTTTGAGGTAACTCTGATTTGAACTAGGAAGCTGTCCAGTTTTCATGTCAGGAATTTTTAGTAATACCCACAGCACTTGGATAAGTGTTTTCCCATGGTGAGTTGGCCTCACCAAGAAAAATAAGTGCCTTATATTGAGTCAAATAAGGCCAGCACAGAGCATCAGTATCAGAACTTATTCTTTTCCTTTGCCAAGCTGAAGACCTTGATAAAATCAGTTCTGTGGGGCACTGGTTCTCTCTTGTCACCTTGCACTAGTGAGAGGCAGCTGAAATCAGACAGGGCTTTGAACCCATCTCCTTAGGAACAGATGTTAAAAGATTTATTTCTTACAATCTCAGAGTATATTCAACAACAGGATTTCTTGGACCAGATGCTTTGCCCCTTCCATGTCCCATTGCTCCACAACAGAGAACAGTGTCACTCCATGAGTGTTATGGGGGGAGAAGTTCTGCTCACTAATGTCAGCCCTGGTCCTGGCCCTTCCTCAGCTCTGCAGAGGGCACAGGAAGCAGCTGTGATGCATCTGCCAGTTTTCTGAAAGCTCAGAGCTTTCCTGGCAGGGGACATGCCCTACAAGCCATTTCTGGACAGATGACATTTGTATTGTGCTGTGTGAGTGATGTAAGGTAAACCTGACTGTTTAAAGGATCTGTTTCAGTGCATTTTAGCAGCTGTACATCGCAAGTCACATTACTACAATAAAAACATGCTAGCCAGCTCCTCAGTGGGTAGACCTGCGGTAATTTACACCAAGTTGAGAGTCATGTTCATTGAGTGAATATATTTAACTGGCACAGCTGTGGGAGCAGCAAGGTTATACATGGACTCATACACCCACAAATGCTCACCCATTTGCAAGGTTCAGGCCTGCTTGTGAACTAAGTGCTGCTCCCTGCAACATTATATGCATCAGATACTCAAAACATGATGATGATGGTAACAGATGTGGAAATATATAGAAAGAACTGGAACCTGGTCAGAGGGCTGCCTCTCACAGTGCCATGCTGGAAAAAAAGAAACAGAAATATCAAAAGAAACAGAAACCATTCTTCTAATTTAAAAGAAACCACAACTTGTTCTAAATTTATTGTTAATATTCTTATTCTCTATGCAGGCCTTAAAAATGAACAAATGCCTTAGGAACACAAAGCTCTCACTGTCTGCTGAAATGGCAAAGCTAGTTGCAGCCAAAGTAAAATTTCAAGATTTCCACTTTGAAGTGGAACTTGGAGTTAATGGGCTGGGCATGCCCCAATACAGAACACACAGCAACATACCTTGGTTGAATCATAGAAGCTAGAGATGGAAAAGACCTATTAGGTCATCTTTTCCATCCCCCTGCCAATGTAGGATTATTCTCTGCCAATTCAGGATTATTCTCGAATGTTTTCTAGTCTAGCTTTAAATGACTCAGGCTGTGGGGCTTCCACCACTTCCCCTGGGAAGCTACTCCACAGGCTAATAGACTTTGCTCTTAGGAAAATTTTCCTGATATGCAGCCTGAATTTTACTTTGTTCCATTGCATCCCAGTTTTCCTTGTTATAAGCGTATTACACTACCCTAGGTAATTTGTCTGCCTGTGTAGTGTTTATGACCTTCAAACACTTTGAGATAGCTTCAAAGTCCACCTTAGGATGGATCTTAAGTAGCATTATACACTACTGCTGTCATACATAATATACGTGTAGCATCAATTATTTGATCATGCTTAAAACATATTAATATTTTTGCCCTCATGCTGTGAGATCCTCTAAGGAGAAGTACACATTGCATCGCTTAGTAAAACTAAACTTGTCTCCCACTGTTTGACAGCAATTGTTCTCTAAATGATTGAAAGGCACCTACAGCTTGAAAAGTGCCTGAAGCTACTTGATCTTGCAACGCTGACTTCCACCTGCACAATCACAATATGTGATAGGTTAAATTAACACAAGCACTTTCAGTTTTGCCTTTTCCATGCATTTTTCACATGGATATTTCAGAATAAGAAGCTGATAGGGAGGTGGAGCTCACTGGGGCAAAGGCAAGTTACTCTGCATATGTGGTCCCTGAAAGGGTGGAGAAACCCTGTTTTAGATGCATTTGCATTAAAAAAGCATCATATATAATTAAAACTGTCAAGGCACAGTGTGGGCCAGTGGTGTCATGGGGCCAGGGTGTGGAGCATGGCGGGGCTTCCCATGGGGCAAGGTCTTGCAGCCAGGGCTGTCCTACCATCCTCAACTGTGGAGCAGGGAAGGACAGGGCTGGAACAACAAGCTTCATTTAGCAGTGACTACTGGGAAATGTGTCAAGACACTGCTCTCTCATTATACAGCTAAGAATATTTTAAAGACCTCCCTGTCTGTGCTGATACCCACAGAGGGATGTGAATGACCTGCTGATCCCTAAAAAACAGAGAAGGTCTTGTCTTTTAATCTCTGTTGCTACAGGGATGACTAGCATTCATAGGGCCAAGATGCTGAGACTCCAGGCACCATCCATTTCTACTTTAAAAATCTCCTCATTTTAAATTTACTGCTTGATCCAGAGTCTGATGTATTAAGCAAAAGAATTTATTTAGTCACAGATTAATGATAACATTTTAAAATATGTAAAAGTCAACATAATTAGGAGACATTTAACAGGGGACCTTCATAAGATTCACTGTGTTGCCACAGTCTTTCAGCTTTGCTACACACTCACAGTCATGAGCATGAAGAATTTTGAAAGTTAGAAGACTTTTAGCTTGAAATTTTATTAACAAGAAGTAGCAGAAAACCAAAGGAAAGACATTTCACTAGATGCTGAGCAGAAGAGTTTTCAAAAGATGTTTCATTAGATGCAGGAGCACTAAAAAATAAAAACAAACCACAAAACAAATCAGAGAATTTGAGAAGTGTCATAGTTCAGCCTACAAACTCACACGCATGGAACATCTGCTTTTGCTGTGTGATTGCTCCTAGCTGCTCCACAGAGGTCAATAACTCACTGACACCGTCTCTTTACATCTAGTTATATGTGTGCTCAGGGTCCATAAAACACATGTACAGACTTTTTACATGATTCCAGCACTTTTGGACCATCTATCCCAATACCATCTGTCTTATCAAGAACATTTGATATACAACATAGTCACTTTGAAAACCACATTGCCTTTCCCATCGGTTCATATTACAGCTTGTTAAGGACCAGGTGAGCAACAAAAAATAGTTCCCTTAAAATCACAATGGTCTTGGGTAAAATAATATTCTGCTGGTTTTTGGGTCCTGCTCCAGCTGTTTCCCCTTCCTCCACACCAAAAGCCTAGTAGAGGTCATTTTCTGCATTGAACTGAAGGGCAGGTAAGGAGAAGAGCCAGATCCATATCACACCATTGCCTCTGAGCTGCAACTGGCAGCAAACAACTTCAGTACGCTTTGGCAAGATCAGCTCATGGCAGGCACCTGGGTGAGGGCATCCTTACCAGCTTCCAAATGGTTGAAAAATTGAAAACCTTCACTGAAAAAAAACCACAAATGTAATATTCAGCTTTCCAAAATGTGTCATTGCTATTTCTATGCATACCCATTTTTGCTGAATTGAGCCTGAGCACGCACATCACACTGGTTAATTAGCAACTGAATTCTCTGGCAGATACACTGTCTAAAAAGCTACTGGTGTGGCAGTCATATGTATGACAGCTGATGGAGTCCAGAGGAGTGCAAGAGCACAGTTCAGCTGCTTTTCTGTAACCAATTTTACTTTATAATTTCTCTCACACCCCACAGCATCTTCAGGGGGCTCTGGGGATGACACAATATCATTCCTGTTATTTTTAATGGCAATAGTAAAAATTACTATTACCTCAAGCAGGGCATTTCTGGATTAGACACTCATATTCCTAAAGTGAATACCTTTTGGAAGATGGTATAATCTGAACAGATAATACCTTTGGGAAACATAACCTTTTTAACACTGAAGGACTGACCTGGACAGCAGTTGCCTTTACTTTGCAAACAATTTGAGATGTATACTTAAAAGCATATAACCAAGGAATGAATTAATTGTCTAGACACTAATGGTTCATGGGAATGCAAAAGAATCACAGCTGTTTTGTGAGAGTCAAATTAAAAATGAAAGGCATCTTTTTATTAGTGTATAAATGCATTTAATTATTTTATTCCTAAAGCCAAACAATATGGAGAGCATTGTTTTGATACACAGAATGAAGGAAGTGGCACAAATTATATCAAGATATTACATTGGTGTGATATGGATAACAGCTAAGTCAAAGTTGCTTTGTGAACATAAGCCCTTCTGGCTCTTTCCTTGTCTCTTTGACAAAGCTTTAAAGCATGTCAACATTTTAGAAAGAGACTAGTACACCTACAAAGGCTTTGGAAGATCCTAATTTTTATTCAGACTAAATGCTTTAAGTGTAGTACCAGCTATATATTCTAAATTTTCAATGCACACAGGGCCATGCAGCCAGACCGCACAAAGATGTGGACTTATAAGGGGAAACTTCACCTCCTCTGTGTGGCAGGTAGGTGAAAGGGACAGGTAAGATAGAGCAACAGGTTGCCCTCTGGCAGTAGCAGTCACCTGGGGCAAGCATATACCGAGGTGGGGCTAGTCACGGCCCAGCAAACCTCTTTCTAGTACATTGGGTGGACCACAAGTGACTCGGGGATACTTCTGTCTTTAAGGATGCTCCAGAGGCTGTAGAGAAACTCACTTTTCCTAGGACTGCAGGAGCCACAACTGAGCTACGTGCTGCAGGTACAGGAAGAGAGCAGCACAAGTCACAGGTCAGAAAGTGGCCCAAACACTGTAACAACAGATACTGACACCCTTACTCAGAGTCAGGAGCATTATGCTTCATAAACTGTCCCTTGTGGCACTTATAATTTGGTCCTCAGAGGGAGGATTTCATAATCAGAGTATCAGAGGATGATCTTAGTCTTGAAGACTGGCATCAGGCAATCACTGAAAATCCAAGGACCATTAAGGGCAGAGGGCTGGATCTTGTGTTTCTTTTTCATCAATGAAATGTGTTTTAGGGCTTTTAGGGACAGTTCATACATTTTTACTTATTGGTGTGAGAAACCAGCTGAATTGAGTCTCTCCTGTCTGTCCAGCAGTAGAACTGAAGAAGCTGAGAAAACAGAGCTGCGGAGACTTTGAAATTGCTTGTTTATTGAAAATAGCAGACATTAAAAGGTGCAATTAAAAGGAATATGTGTAATGTCAAACCAATTAAACGCATAGGCACCCCTAATGACTGCATTAAAGGCATTGCTATTCAGTGCAAAACTGAATGGTACTAGATTAAGTGCTGGGCACTCACGTTTCAAATGATACTAATAATCTGGATTTCTCATTATAGAATTTATGCCAGAATAAGACTCTCCAAAGATGATTTAACTATTCATAGTGTTAAAATGACCTTGTGGTTCATAGGAAGAGAGCATTTCACTGTCTTTCATTTCATTTTTCATTTTAATTTCATTTCATTCAATTTCAAATTTCATTTGCAATTTCACTGTGTTTCATAACCAATTAGAAAACCGGGCAGTGTTTCAAAGTATAAGCTCAAACTATAAGAAAAATCTTTTCTGTTGGTAGCTATATTTAAAAGTACTATATCCTATTTAATATAAGCTAAAGCAGCAGTTTCTTCTTCCTTTGAAATCAAAAGTATTTCTCCGATGATAAGGTAGAACTTGCTCAGAGGAAGGATGCCATTATCTTCCCAGGGCTTTCTGCAGTTCTGTTTTCCCAGCATCCAATTACAATGTAAACATCTGCTTTTCTTATCCATTCTGTGCTGGAGCAAACAAGGTCTTGGAAGGACTCTCAAAGTAAAAGAAGTTTATAAGGGAAAAAAAAAAGCAGTGATGGCATAGTTTAAAGATGATACGAAGATATAAGTGTTCTATCTTCTTTATTCTATTTCATTATACTTTACACAAGAATAAAACAGAACAGGGTTTTAACTCAAACCATTTGGATTACCTAGCGCAATAGGCACAAGTAAGTATGTGCCTTAGACCCACAGATATTTACAAATTCCAAATCTTTTAAAAACTCCTTCTTTACCACAATACTCATGTATGTAAATCTACCTCTTTAAAAATTGGCTTCTACCAAATTTATAACAAATATCCTAGAGACAGTAGTAGAAAAGCTTTGTATAATCTCATTAAGCATTGATAAAAGTACATAGCGAATGTTACTGCAACTTCTTGTTCACTGTTTCCCTCCTATAGGCTCCGAGGCTGTGATTATTCCTAAAAAGTCTGCAAAATGTTATGGAAATAATCTGATAACTATAGCTTATGATTAATGTTTTATTTGCTGGTACAGTTCACTTTGTAACAATAAAAATATTTCAGAATGGTAAGGAAACCATAAATGTTGCTAGAAGAAAATTCTCTCAGCTCACCCACTACACCCATTCAGGATTCTCCCTTAAAGGAATAATAACATTACAGTAAACCCAGCAATAAGAACTTTATAATTTCTAGTATGCTAAGAATACAAAAGTGCTTTACAAATAAATCATGACTTAGCCATGACTGAGTGCAATGTGTGTCCTTGACGTGTTCTTCTGTTATTCTGTCAGTCAAGATGACACAAGTTTTTCTCCACAGGGGTGCTGACCCTTCACCAAAGGTCCCCACAGCAAAATGCAGAGAAGAAAAAGTTGTGAGAGAATGGCACAGTGTTTGAACTCCAGTTACTTTGTGCAGTCTAGACATATCCTGCTTTCTGCCAGAACCTTCTACAACCAGAACATAGGCCTGAGAGAACAACAAACACTGCTACAAATACGTGCTACAGGCACAAATTACTAGTGGATACACTTGCTGCCGTTTGCCAGCCCCTGCTCTAGGCAGCTGCCTCTGCAGTCTGTAGAGTAGCTGCAGCCCTGCCTATAAGGAAAGTAGACGGACTTTGAGCAATGCATGGATTTGCAGTGAACGTATTCCACCACTTATCATTTTTTATCAACTCTTGGCTTCTCCTCTACTCCAAAAGTCATTTAGTGACAAAAGGCAAAGTTTTAATGGCCAAATACATCCAAGTGCATTTTTGGAAGACGTGTGAATGAAGAGAGGGCAAAGTGTAATACCTGGGCTGTGAAACAGAATGAGAGGTGAAGGACTGGCAGATCCCAGATGGAGAAATACCAGTTACTAGCTAATATTGCCCTATTCTGAATTCTCTTCTCACTTATCTGACTCAGGATATGTCAAGGTGTAGATTTTATTTTTGCTGTTAGATTTTTTTTATACTCACTGCATAGCACCTTATTTCATAGCTGTTTCCATCAGCATGTCTGTAAGGATTATGGTGTTCAGAACAGCACAGAATCCTAGAAAGGTCTGGATTGGAAGGGGCCTTTAACATTACCTAGTCCAACCTCCCTTCAGTGACTAGATCAGGTTGCTGAGAGCCCTGTCCAACATGACCTTGAATGTTTCCAGGAATAGGACATTTACCACCTCTCTGGGCAACCTAGGCCAGCATTTCACCAGCCTCATTGTAAAAAATATCTTTTTTCTGTCTAGTCTAAATCTCACCTTTTTTAGTTTAAAGCCATTACCCCTTGTCCTGTTGCAAAAGGTCCTACCAAAATGTCTGACCCTGTCTTTCTTACAGGCTCCCTTTAAGTACTGAAAGGCTGCAGTAAGGTGTCCCTGGAGACTTTTCTTCTCCAGGCTGAACAAATCAAGCTCTTTTAGCCTTTCTTCATGGGACATGTGCTCCAGCTCTCTGGTAATTTTTGTGGCCCTCCTCTGGACCCATTCCAATAGGCCCATGTCTTCCTTGTGCTCAGGACCCCAGAGCTGGACACAGTACTTCATCCCTTACTGGTGCCAGATTCTGCACCTACAGAATTTCTGTTCTAAATACACCCAAGGGGGTGAGACAGATGAGGCAAACGTAGTATCTGTCCCAGGAGGACCTGCACTAAGTGCATCGTATTCCACTGCAAGCATAAGGAATTGTACTACCGTCCACACTGATGGCTGAGCAAGAGATGCAACTAAAAACTCTGAACTGACTGCAAAAACCTGCCTCCAGAAGCTCCACCCCTATTCTTTGTTGTTCCCCAAATGTACTTTCTGCAGTTCTTGACTCAGTAGGATGCTCCTTCATCTCCCCATGTTTGCTCAGAGTCATACCTGGCTGTGTTCACCTGTGTGGAGGGGTTTCAATCTGCCTGGTCTCTAGTGGGGCACTGGCCACACCTCCTCATTTACTGACTTGTACCTGTGGCATCATTATTTCTTTGGTAACACATTCCTGGAGCCAGACAGTGTCAGGGATCAGGCAGTGATTTATTACTAGTATATGTACAGGTGTTGAACAAGGCATATACAAGGAAAATAGAAGCACTTACTTCTTACTTGATGAGTTCATCTGGGATTGGAGGCTGACTACTCTTGAATCACTCATTTAAGAAGGTCTCCACATGGCGCTGCTGTCTGATAGTTTATTTCCTTCTTGACTGCTTTGTGGTGAGTAAAGAGGAAGGTAATTTACAAATGCATTACAACCAAGTAGATTGGGATGGGAAGAGTGGTGGTCAGTTGATGCATGAGGCTTCCAGAGCCAGTAGTCTTCAATCAAACCTACCAAATGCTGTAAACTGTCCAGTTTGTTTCATTTATATTCTCTACTTCTCAGTCACAGTGTGAAATATGTTCTTTATTGCTATCCCATGGTGTAAGTCAAGGGGAGGGTCATCAGGATGAAGAGGGGTCTGGAACACATATATATGGCAAGAAGCTGAGAACTGCATTCATTCAGTCTTGTTAAGAAAAAAGGGTGATTGAATATCTTATTGTGTTCTTCAACTATGAAATGGGGGAATATGGACAAGGTGAAGGTCAGCTCTTAGAGGAGCACAGCAACAACTTGAGAGTCAATGATCACAAGCTGCAACAAGGGAAATTCTGACCAGATAGCTCTAGTGCTCATTGATAGTTACAATAATTGGTGCAACTCATGAATAAATAGATATGACTAGATATTAAAATTATTTCATATTCTGATAGTTAAACATGGTTGAAAGCCAGTTTGGCCACAAAGAACTTAAAGTTACACTTAAACACTGATTTTCATATTTGTTTTCTTGACACCACTGTAGATGTGGTCTAGGAATCTAGTGGAGAGTAAGAAAAATAACAACTGTTTTTTATTAAGAGTGAGAGATTGAATCAATTCATTGGACCTGAAACTGCATGAGTAGGTGAGGCAACATTCCAGTTCATCTAAGTTCCAAAATACGCCTTCTCACACTGAAGCTCCACAGCAGGATATGAAATCACAAACATCACATCATCAGAACAAATGCTCATTGCAAGATCATGAAGGCAGGACAACATAAATCAGCAGCTCCTGAGAGCTGCTGGGTTTGGACTTTTCTAAAGACAAATGAATTTTTTTATAGTCTGTCATTGTAAAATGAACCTAAAATAAACAAAAATATGGCCATGGATAAACTGTAATGTAATAAGTAAAGTTGGCTAATAAGCAAAAAGTCCCCCCACAAATGCTTCTGAAAATGGGCCTTGATTCAGTAAAACACTGAATCATAAACTTAGTTTTAAGTGTAATTCCACCCCAATTCTACAAAGAATTTAAACACTTGTTTAAACTCATATAATAACGTATGAGTTTTGTTCAGCTGGACATATTCATTTGCATTTTTAATTAATCCACTTCAGCCTCAGTCACATTTCTCTGTGTGGTTGCTTGCAATGCACATGCAGACGATCTCTAGCCATGCAAGTTGACTGGAAAGGTTATACTAGTGGATATTTACATCAGCTAGTTTTTTTAATATGATAATGATGGTGGGTATGTTTATGCAGCAAACTTTGGGAATTGAAAAATGCAGTGTCTCCCTGTAGCCTAATAGCAACAGAGCTCTAATTTCAAGTGAAACTAATTAATATAGAAACAGTAACAAATTACACTCAAACAGAAAAAGTGTTTGAGAAACCTGTGATGTGTTGGATATCCCACTGGCACATGCAAAGAAAGGGCCCAATAAGCACAAGGTGTTCTGCTGTGAAATGAATCACTCAGCTCTTGCCATCAATTATTTTGGCCAAGATGACTGGTTGCTTGGCATCACTGGATGTTGTATAGATTCTCAGCAGAAGGTGCCAAAGTCATCTTATTTTAGCATTATTAGTGTTATTACTGTTCTCCTTTTGTTGTGCAGGGCTTTGTTGTTGGTTTCAAAACACTTGATGTTGGGTGTGGTAGGCAGAAGCCCTTACCCTGGGAAAGAGAGTTCTCCATGTCCCTGCAGTTTCCAAAAGTGGTTGTTATTTTCTTTTTCCCTCTGGTTGCACGAGGACCGTTCTGCTGCCTGAGTGCTGAAGTTTGCTATGCACAGCATCAGGAGAGTATCCTGGACAATCCAATTCCTGCCTGGCTCTGCTTCTTCAGTTGTTGTTGTTTGTGTTGCTTAGGGTACCAAGTTGTTTCTGCTGCGGCTTCTCCTTTCCTGTGCTTCTCTAAATTCTGCTACTACCCCCTGCTGTAACCTTGTACATATAAACAAAATGAATTGCTGCTTGATGAGCCAAATGAGCCTGCTGGTGAGTATACAGGGCACTATTTCCCTAGAAACACCCTCTGTAAACTGAAACCACTCAACCAGCACCAACAAAATCTTTGTACCTATTCTGACACGTAGACTCTATTTTTTAACAGAGACACAAGCAAAGAAAAAATTTCTTTGGTATAATGGATTTTGGATTACAAAGATCAGTCTTCAGGGTGTCAGTTTTTCTCAGCTAGTAATCAATCCTCAAGTCCCAAAGAGTTTATTTGAAAATGTACAGATGGAAAGGCAAACAGATGAGCACATATGCAAGTTTGCGTAGTTGTTTATTTCTAATTTACACAAACATTTTCATACTGGTAGGTGTCTCTGAAGCTTAACACTGAATTTCAAATGCCCTGTTTAAACTTAAACATTCTGCATCAAAAAATAAATCACAGGCGAGAAATTGGCACTGATTTCAATAGAATCTGTCAGTTTATACCAGGTGAAGGTCAGGTTTTAAATTTCTTAGCCTCCACTGTTTCTTAAAACCACAGCTCTGAGTAGATGATAGAGTAGCGCAGATCCCCAGGAACCTAGGGATGATGGATGGTGTTTCTGTGGGATGTGCTCCCTCTCTGAGCTATAAAGCATAGAAAAGGAGTGCTACACCACTCTTTTAGGAACCTAGAGGGCTTCTCTTCTTCTTGATGTTGTGCAGAAGGAATCAAATCAAATGTCTGTCATTCATAATGGAAAATTTCTCACTTTACTGCAGTATTCAGTAGGTCACCTTTAAGACATTTGTGTAGTTTTACAAGACCATTCCAAAAATGTAGCATGAATTTGTCCTCATTTTTCCCATTTCAAAAGTGAGAATAAAGCATCTTTTTGCAATAAGTTCACAATAAGCCCAAGTTAAATAAATAAACTACTGTATAATAAAGCAATCTGTATAAATTATACTCTGACTTCAGGGGGTTTGGGTTATTTTCTCTCAAAGGATACCTACAGCAGTACTTTAGGAAAACCCTAAGACATTTTTCTTGACCATAATCAGAGAGAAAAGCTATCAGCTAAAATGAGTAAATAATTTACTCTGTTCTTCCCCTTGTAATGTTTCATTATTTCTTATTTTAGCTTCTTCAAGTTGCTCTCCATCGCTGAGAAGAAAGGACCACTAGAAAATCATTAGCTTCATGTACTTGCAGATAACGTGCCTTACTTCAGTTTCACAAGATATTCATGACTGAAAACAGATTGTGATTTCTGAATGCTCCTCTGTTCTCTGCAAGCTCAAAAAACCCCTACAGTTTTGTTTGCACATTCCTTCTTCTGGGTCCATTTTCTCTCCATCAGAGTATTGCATTTTTCCTGTAGAGCTCTGCTTTAGGACTTCTCAGGTTGATGTTTCAGATAAAGATTAGGTGATCTTGCCAGTAGCTAAAGAAAATGGTTATAAAACCATCAAAACTTCATCTTTCTTTTGCAATTCCTTTTTTTTTTTGCATAAGCCTGTATAAAATGTGTGCACAGTTTCTATGTGAATCTGTGAGAGGAATACGAATGCAAGGGAGCTACTTGGTTTAGGGGAAAAATATTAATCTAAAATGAAATGTGAGTACAACACACTGAAAGTAAAATATGGTCTTTTCTTCTGTGAGTTCAAACGATTTTTTGGCTTTTAGATAAATGAACATTTAGGAAAAAAAATCTTATGCAGAGTCAAAATAGGACAATAATTTCCTTTCTAAGAGGAGTTTTCAGATGCATGTAACTGTCCAGGATCTGAGTGAAGAGGAGTAGTGTGGTTTGGTGTGCCAAATAGCACGCACAAAACTAAACCTGCAAATATAATCTTACTGAGTGGAAGGGACAGGAAAATCTGCTTGATGAAAGTAATACAGAGCAGCTAGAAGAGGAAGAAGAAAAAGAGAGATGCTTAAAGAAGACTGTTGTTTTTGTTTTTGGTTTTTTTTCCTGTTATTATAAAGTCATGTGGCCATTTGTGGCACATTGAGACATAATATGACACAGTGGTACAATGCCATGTAGCTGCATGTGGCCATATATACACTGCACATTGTGCCATCCTGTTGCATAGTCTGTCAACTAGATGAGCTGGAAGAAGAGCACTGCAAGCTTCCAGCTGGCAGGGTAAAAGCACTTGCAAAAACCCCCAAACCACTTCCCCCCATTGTGCCCAAGTGTAGTCCGTTCTCAGGCAATATTTTGGCAAAATTAGTTTACTCCTGTGTCACTCATCATTCGAAGAGATTTTTATGACACTGGGTTTACAAAAATGATTTTGTCAAAGGATAGGAGAAATGGTTCTGAAATGCAAAAGGCTCTATCATACTGAGGGACATCTGAAGATCATTTAGTTTGACCACCTGCATGCAGCAGGGTCATTAATAATGTCAAATCAGGTTAGCCAGGGTTTTATCCAGTAGGATCTTCAAAACCTACAGAGATGGAGACTGTACAAGCTTTCTGGGCAGCTTGTTTCACTGCTTAACTGTTCTCATAGTGAAAAAACTTTCTTTACAGCCAGGCTGAACACTCCTGTTTCAACACACATGTGCTGTCTCATGTTCCCGCCATGGACCATTGTCAAAAGCCTCACCCTCTCTTCTTGATAACCTCCCCATAGGTAATGGGAGACTGCTATTCAAGTCCCTCAAAACTGTTTCTCCTCCAAGCTAAACAGCCTCACCTCCCCAAGGCCTGTACTACAGCTCCCTGAGCATGCTTGTGTTTCTCCATTGAACTTGTATTTATTGGTATCTTTATTGGGGTCCAAAACTGGATGCAAAGTTCTAGATGATATCTTGCAAGTGCTCAGTAGAAGAGGGTGATTTCTCCTTTCAAGGTGTCCATAACTGTGAAGTCAGTGGGTGCTACGTCATGGGAACCATCTGTGTGTCTGAGTATGGCCTCTGGAGATTAGTTTTTGGGGTATTGCTTTTGAAAATTTTGATCAGCTATGATGCATTCCTAGTGAGGGACTGAATGTATAGTTTATTTGTAGACTTCATCAGTAAACACTAAAGCCCACATTTCTTTTCCCCAGATTTAGATAGCTAAAATACTAGTCATGGTTCAATACTTTTTGTTATGATGCAAGGTACCCCAGGCTGGATGGCAAATTTCCATACAGAAGGGATGGGCTGAACCTAGTGACAGTATCTTGCAAACTTAGTAAAGAGACAGTATGTTCAGGCCTGCCAGATTCTCCTCCATCAAGATGATTGCCTCTTTCAACTACTTTTGTCCTATTTCACAACATGACCTGAAACATTAGAACTCCATTTCCAAACTTATTTAATTTGTATTAATATTCACTTCTGCTGCTGCCACTCCATCACAGGGACCAAGACACACAGGACTCATTACGTGGGACTGCAAAAAGTAGGCAAGGCATAACATTATTTCTGGAATAGCACATCATGTCCTGCCACTCCTGCCTTCATGAAAGAGACAGGCTGTTTACTGTCTGCCACCAAAAAGAGAACTACACCAGGTAAGGACCATAGTTTAGTGTTGACTTCAGTTTTAGCATTGTGGGGAAGGCCCAGTGCTGGTTTTGGTTTCCTGGCTGAGATGCATCTAAATGAGCCAGACAGAATGAATGGGCTGTCTTGAAATTAAGGTTTCCAGAGGTTAAAGATGTACTTTGAAACATGGGTGGGACGAACTAAACTGGAAGGCGAATCTGTGGATGGAAAAGAGATGCTGCTGGTGCCTCACATATCTCATTAGAGATAGCTCCAGATTTCGACAAGTAGCATATCTACAACTGGGAAAAAAAGTAAGTTAGGAGAATAGGAAAACCCTGTTCCAGTACTTACATTTTAGGATTGTATGTGTTCTTAGTAATTCAAGAGAGAAAGGATTGATCGTTCCCTCCATGTTGTGAACAGGGATGCTGATCTCCATGAGCCAAAAATAAAATCCAGTTCTTCTGAAGAATTTGGATTGTCCTGTCTACTTGAGTAAATGAAAAGATAAACAGTACTCTAGATTTTGTTCCATTTTAGGAGCTGTTTTATTTTTATAAATCCATAACTGGGAAGTTTTTTGAGATGCTATTAGAAAAGCTAACATACTTTTAATGGAAAATCTTGAAATCTTTTAAGTCATGAAAAATTATCAGATATGACAGAAAATTCTAAAGGAACACATTCAGTACTCAGAGCGAGTGATGTAATTTGGGGGGATATGCTGAGCTTTTATGCTCCTTGAGAAGATTTAGTTTCTGTTATGGCTGCAAATCTCAGCTCAACCTTAACTGTGAAGCCTCCGTTCACCACTGTAATAAAGATCAGCCCTGAACTGCTCTCTCTCCTTGACAACTTGAGAATTGGTGCAATTTGTCTTTTCATTTATGGAGTGATCACACTGAAAAGTTAAACAAAGAATATCATCACCACAAAAGACATTTCTGCTGCAACCATTTTGATTTCTATAGATTCTTTTCTCCTTACTATTGTTAAACAGTGGAAGATTTCAAAATTGGAGATTTTTTTTTTTTCCCCTCTGTGTACCGACGTTATCCCACTTAATTCCATCAAACTACCTTCAAAACTCAGTTTAGCTCCAAAAAAACACATCTGTATGTAAAATCTTTCATATATCACTTCCTTCACCCAATTTGGATTTTAATGTCTTCAGATAGACATTAGTCTTACTGTGCAATACAAAATACAGAAATATACAGTGGCATTTACTTTTGTTCATCATCTATCTCTTTAAATACCATCAAGAGAACACAATTGTTTAACAGAAGGCAAAATGTTTAAATGTAAATGCAAGAGAGTGTTTAACTTCTTTAAGATGGACCACCACTGGAAATTAAATGGAAAAATTAATGTGAAGGACAGCAGGAGTTGATAGATGGCAGGGGTATATGACAAAGCAAGGATGAAATTAAAAGCATTAGAGTCACAGGGAATAGTTAATTTAAGGGGATGCACTGGATTGCTACAGTATAAATCGTTACAGATGCAATGCAGTACTATACAAAATATAGCCTGTGTTACTGTGATTTGTCCATTTATATAATTCCATAGCTCACTTTTTTTTTCTTTTTCAAAAATAAGCATGGTCAATGGCCATAAGAAAATGTAACTTCAGCAGACGACCAGTCTATAATAATAAACCAAATGGTATTTGCCTTCCCCCATCCCTTCACTCTGTTGATAGGCTTCATCTCTTCCCTCCTCTAGTGCAAGCCCAGGTTTGCTCTGTTGAGATCACCCATGCTACCCTGAGGTCTGCAGAGATGGGTGGGCTCTGCAGCACATCCTGCAGAGGGGATCTTCATGCTACTCCAGAAGGACTGAAGAGTTGCAGAGCATCAGCAGTGCTTCACAGTTAGCCATGAGAATAACATCTCTGCTGCTCACTGCTCAAGGCCAAAATCACACGTGCCTGGCCTCAGAAGAACCCATCAACAACTGGGTTTTAGGAAGGAGTCTTCCAAATGGTTTCCTGTTTTCCTGGTCTGTCTGTGTCAAGCATCCTTTCACAGGAAAAAGAAGACAGGTACAAATACTTCTTTTCCACACAGTTTTATCATACATGGAGGTATAGGTACAGGCATAGACAGAGAGGGAGAGAGGGAGGGAGAGAGAGACAGACAGACAGATAGATGTAGGTTAAAGACAGATATAGAGACAGAAAGACATATATATATGTATTAAGAGAGAGAGAGATACAGAAAGGGGAGGATGAAAATTAAGGCAAGGATTTGCATCAGTTACAGGTTTTTCAGCCCCCAGGCAGGACTAGCTATAAATGTGATAGCAGCTGGGAGGAATGAGAACATGATTCAACCACAAATTGTTATTAGCATTATTATTTCTGCAAATATTAATGCATAATCTAAAGATATTTCTTCAATCAGCTCGATTCAGAAAAAGTTTTTTTGTTGTTGTTGTTCAGACTCTTTCTAGATAACTGAAATGCAGCTTTTTACCTTACTGAGTTAACTGTTTTCCTACTCTCATTACAGGATACATCTGGTTTGCTCATTACTGTGCAAAGAGGAACTGTGTTATTGTACCAGAGAGTAACCTGAAGCTATCTGCAATCATCATTTCCATTTTTCTCATGCTTTAATGAATACTTCCCCATTACTGCTTCTGCTACAATAAGAGCAGTAACTTTCCTCACCACTGAATTATATCAGTTGTGATTGTGTTAGGAATGTGGCTTAGAATTTTTTCAGTAGAAATTATTTCTAATGGAAAATACAAATCATTTGGTTTCTCTTAATTTGAAGGTTTTTAAGGAAACATGAAGTATCAGTAAAGTTTCTTGATGAGAAATCTGAGAATATCATTTTGAACAACATATTGAAATGTTTCATTCAGATACGGAACACTACTTTGATTTTGTTCTGACTTTTGAATTGTACTATGATTGTCATTTTCATATTAAAAGTACATAGTGTGTCCAGTGAATCATATACTATTACTTACAATGACTGAATTATTACAATGTAATGTCCTATCATGTTTCAACATGGTCAATTTAAAATGTATTAACAAGAGAATTAATGTCACCTGAAGTTGATGCTATCAAAATGAAACACTTCAATGATTTTGAAGCAAACTTTTGTACATGGCAAAACATGAATATTTTAGTTTTTATTTCTGATTCAGATGAAAAGCAGTTTTGATATATGGAAATTTCCACTGGGGATAGAAATTCTGTTTTTTTCTGACCAGTTCTTGCTGTCAAAGAGATTAGCCCTTCAAGAATCATTGTTACAGATATTCACACCTAAGTACATCTGTGGATACAGAAAAGAAGTGCTTTGATTCAACGCATTACTAATAGGTGTAGAAAACCTGGACAACACAATTGTAATTCTACTTTCCTATTGATTTACTACACAGCTTTCTACAAACTTATTAATTGTTGTTTTTTTTTTTTTTTTTTTCATATTCCCCAAGTACAGATGGAATAATATATTTTTAACAGCTGGCTATTGTGAAGATTAAAAATCTACTTTTTGAAGGAGTGAAATATTACAGGCTGGAAAAGATTGTTACAATCTCTTCTCCCCTAAAACACTGAGTCGGGTTGAATTAAAGTACATGGGGTTTTTGAGGCTTGGGTTTTTTTTGTTTGCTTGTTTGTTTGATTTTAATCTGTTAAAGGCATAAAGATTCACTGTTTTAACTAAGTTGTTGTGATAAGTATCACACAGATTTTCAAACAGGTTTTATGTCTCACCTTGTGTCTGCTAGGGTAAACAAGTCCCGTATCAGCACATGCAGTTTCCATATACTGGTCCTCTAATGCAACAGATTTAGAGGAATGCTATGGAAAGCAATACAAAATCATACAATTGTTTCTTTTAGTCCAATGTCTTCTATTCTGTAATACCAGACATGTCATATTAATATGCAATAAAAAAGCAATTATGAAAAGGTATGTAATAACACTAATTTTTCCCTAACGCTATTCACTTAGGAACTGGCTTATATCACAAAGGAGATGAGTTTATATTCCTTGCAAATATTTTAATATAACTGTATCCACATTGAAGTGAATATTTTTATTATCCATATAAATGACACATCACTTCTTAAATCCTGTTAAGCTTTTGGCCTCCATGATATCCTTGTGGTCATGTGCTACAGAAGTTATGTGAAAAAATGTTTACTTTTCTTTGTTTTAATTATGCTATTTTTCAATTCTATCAAGTAACTGTTTTCTTTTTAAATACAAAAAGGAATATGACTTGTTTCATCCCTTTAAGCTGTTAGCACTTTCAGTTCCTCTTCTGTGTTCTCTCTTCTGTAGAAGAGATTTGGAAAAAAATATGAAAGCTTCTGGACCCTAAATTTTTCTAGAATGAAACTCAAGCAGCAGATTTCCAAAGTTTGGAGAGATCTCACAAATTTCCACCCCTCCCCCCCCCCCCCCCCCCTTCCACTTCTGTTTTCCATTTAGAAGAAGAATTGTTGAAATACCATGAGGACGGCTGTTTTCACTGCCATGACAGGAAGCAGGAGTGTTGGAAATGTCACGACAAAGCCTGTTCTTACAAGATTTCCAGCTCAAGAAAGCAGTCTCAAGAAGTTATTTTGCATAGTTCAGATATGGTTCAGATAAATATCTAAATTTTAAACACATAAGTCAGATCCAAACTCTGAAACTTCTCAGGTTTATCTGTCACAGACACTGACATGGTGTAAAATCTAAACAAAACAAACCAACATGCCAACTGGCATGGAAGCATAGGTCCCCCACCCCCTACTCCTGCATTTATTCTTCTTTTATACCATTCTTCATCAGAAATAAGACTGAAGAGACCACAGGTGTGGTTCTGAAATACAGAGATAGTGAGACTCAGGCTTTCAGGCTTGCACTATCTGTGTTCTGTGTGGTCTCACATGGGAAACCAGATTTCCTCAGGAAGCTTCACTTCCATATCCCTGACTGCTCTCTCCTTCCCGAGCATATCAAATTGTTGTCTCAGGGGAGCATGCAGAAACCATTTGTTTGAATCCCTCTGGTCCTGACAAATGTGAGAAGGGTGGAAGAGGAAAGAAGTGAGGAATGAGAGCACCCTTGTTGGCCACAATAGCTGGCAAGAGAAGAGAAGTGCAATAACTTGGTCACCCAATGGAAAGTGACACATTAGCTCTTAATAGTCAATCCTGTTTTTCTGTATACTGAGTGGACCTCTTCTCATGGTGGTGATAGACCACCACTGATGTGGGAGTCCAGGAGAAGGAATAATGGGGAGGCACATAAGGAAATTCTACAAATTATGCATAACTATCAAGTAAAGAAATAAAATACGAGAATCTCTTCAGCTAGGGATGTTGCCACTCCAAAGTGGAGTGTTAAAACTCCAGAACAGCTGCTGTACAAAACACTCTGAGAACTTGCTCTGTGCAAGAGGGAGCCTGGAGAGAGGTCCTCTCCTTTTTCTCCACTCTCAGCACTGTCTTAATCCCAGCTATGGACAATAGGGGAAAGCCTCATCATCAGGGGCTTGGTCCTCAATTCACTGGCAATTTTCCAGTGGCTTCACTGGCTCCCCAGTATACCTGCATAAAAGAATCTGTGCTTGAAAGGCTCTGTGGTTTCTTCAGATGTGCCTTGACATTCATATTTCCATAGATCTGTGGCCAGACATCTGACTTTAAACTATCTCCTTGGGATCCAGACTCTAATAAAGGTGGACATGCAGGTTTATATAAAAGAAGAATTAGCACAGACCCTAGCATAAAACTTGAACTGAGTTGTCTGTGGTTAAAAACAGTTATCAATTTATATTCTCTTTTAAGCTGTTTACATGTGTGTGTCCTCTGCTGTTTTTCACCCCAGCTTAGACAAAATACAGATACACTGATTTACCATGAGAAAGACTGATCTTATATTGTTTCTAGGACAGATGGAATTTGGAAGTACTAGACATCTCAAAATGGAACTTCTCAAGAGCTCCTAAATGACTATGATTTACTTAAGTGTTCAGGTTTTCCTGAACTCCAGTAAAGAAGCAGAATCATTTCCTAAACTTTTTCTACCTGGTCAGGGCTACCAAGTGTTTATCACTCATAATATATTTCTGATCTCAGAGAAAAAAATGTTCTAATTCACTTTGATGAGACTAGGCGTGGTGAGTCAGGTCTGAGCAGAGCTAAAGGCTGAATGTGTGTGTTTGTGTGTATACATGTAAAGGTGACTTAGAGCTCAGCAAGACAATCCCATAGATCCATGCTGACTCAGACAGCCATGAAGGGCTAAAAATGTAACTGAACACAAGATAGGTTCAGGATATCTTTACTGCTTTTCTTCTATCTTCCTCTAGCTCTCTGGTAATAGGGAAAGAAAGTGCTACAAGCTGATTTTTCAAGCCAGGGTACTGGTTAGTTTTATAAAGAAAAAGTCACATTTTTGCACAGCCTGTACATTTCAATTCTTAGGAAAAGCTAACAGTTAAAATGGCTTTGTTTCTTGAGAATTAGTCTGAACTGTATTAGTGCATCCTATTCAACTACTACTAAAATATTTCATTTTTTGTTTTGTTTCATTGCATTAGAAGAATCAAGATGATGCAGTCCACATGGAATGCAAACCATGCCACTGAATGGCAAATTATATGGAAATATGCCTTTCATCTTAATTATAGGCTGGACAGGGGAATGTACTATATTCTCTCATACATATGAGCCGAAGGAAACTTTCCCAGGGTATTTTTCTTTTACATTTCTGACTCTTATTTGGTTGCAAACCTATCAACCCATGTAATCCCAAGCTGTCTGAATTTCCATGATAAGGCTGAAAGCATGTAGGAAATGTTTTTGCAGAACTGCCAGAAAAGGTCTAAGATGGACTGGGATATTAAAGTCACAGACTGCTATTTCTTCATAAACTTTTGAAACACTGTCACTTGACTGAAATGGTGGCTCTATATTCAGATAGCCACCTAATTCTAGAAAGGAATTTCCCTTTCTAACTGAATGTTTCATATCTCCAGTCTCCATGTTTTGACATCCTCATATTTAGACATTTTGATAGTCATGCTGGGCTGCTTTATTTTGTTTTGTTCTAAAGTAAAAACAAAGCAGAGGCCTTTAGCTTTTGAGCAAGGGCCAAATCCACTCAAAAGAAGTGTACATGTAGACCTGAAATAAGCTAGTTAATTTCAAGGTGCCCTAGGGAACAGAGATCTCCACTTCTATATCTGAGAGGACTCCTGTTTTGACCCATTGTCATTATTTTCCACACGCAACCTGATAAAATCTGATTTTACTGTAAAATTCTATAGGAAGTGGTAGGCACCTTTAAAAAAATTCCAGTGGTGTGCAAAAACATTTAGTTTTCAGAGTCCTTAAAGGGACTGAGATTGTTCCAAAATATATTTGCACATTAGAAGTGAAATATAAAGTAGTCTTTATGTACCAAAACTTCTAGAATCATTTAGTCCTAATGACTTGGACAAAGTGGATTCCCACTGAGCATCATGCTCTCAGCAGTTCTTCACAGTTGGTCTCACTCATCTCAGTTTAAGCCCTTTTGAAAATCGTGCCCTCTCCATTTTGAATTTTTCAAAGGGGAGAATCTGTGTATGGCCTACTCCACATTCACACTTTCAGCTTGTCACAATTATGTACCATTCAGAACTCATATACAGAGGCCTTCAGTTTGTCCCTTGTGTCAAAAGCTGTTGGAAATGAGGAAATGTTAAGGCAACTAACATGTGTAAACAATTTGGCAGAGGTGTCCTAAAAATAAACCTTTGGAGTGGAACATAATACTAGCATTAGAAGTGGACAAAATACAAGGAACAGTGGAACTGAAGTCAAGAGTCTTTGGATCATTTGAGATGATCTGAGCCAGCAGGTGGTAAATGTAGTTCAATATTAGCACACATCAAGTAATTTGTCTGCAAGCAAGAAACTGATGTAAGAACTATTGTATGTGCTGAATTAAATAGTCATCCAGCACCACTCGCTGGAAAAAGACCTGGGAGTTATTGTGGAAAAATAATTGAAGCCAGCAGCCAGCCGCACAGCTGTTCTAAAAAGAAGACGACAAAAAAAAAAAAGAAGGTGAAAAATGCAAACAAAATGCCAGTTTGTAGTAGCCAAAGGATAGGAGGGCAAAGACAGGCAATGTGTTTTCTGTGTTAGCCATTTCCAAGAGCCTGTACAGAGTGCTGGTAATTGTACTGTGGGAAAAATACTATTGCCAAGGAATAGGGGGTTGATGAGAGCAGCTCAGGAGAATGCAAGGAAGAGTTAGGGCTAGAGAGTCTCAGTGAAAGGAGCTACCAAGGGACTTAGTGAAAGCGATGTGTGCTAAGAAAGGGAGTGACTGAATAGTCAGAAATATAAAACACCTCCTTGTAAGGAGCTCCAGAACTACACATATAAATTTAAAATTACAATGTAAGAGTTAAATAATGAAATCAGACATAGACATAACAGAAAAGAAGCTTCACGTTTCAATGATCAGGTCCTCAGCTCAGCTGAAACCAATGGGATGAGACAGAACTACACCAGCTGAAGATAGGGTTTATCCAATCACATGCAGAGGAAGAGCATAAATCAGTGATGAAAGGAGCTTATGTTTCATATTAATCATCCACAAAAGCTCTGAGGAGGAAAACAACTGACTCACCTCCATTAACGTGGTGGGTGGAAAGTTGCTGTCTGTCTGTCTGCTTGCCTGTTTGCCTTTAGATAAAATCTCTGGTGGCTGTTCCCGCTCTGTTTAGGAAGGGGAATCCTTCTGAGACTTTTAAGTGCCTTGCAAACCAGAACTATTCCCATGGAAAGCAATTTCCCTGAGATACTGTTGCTCCTATATGTCTTACCATTATCCTGTTCAACATGCCCCTCTAAAATGTGCTTTCGTTGAGAAGACTACTAATTTGGGATGCTTCTGAGGGATACCTGTATGCTGCCTGAAACCATCAGCTGAATCAATATTTGGCACTTCCCTCTGAGGCACAAACTCACTGCAGTGCTTTTAACTGGTTTAAAATTATTTGGAGGCTAGTTGCTCTATAAGGGAGAAGAGACTGTCCCAGGAACTCATGTAAGCAACATTCCAAAGACAAGTGATATTTTCAGGCTTTTCTAGATCATCTGATTTTCATATTGTCTAAAGTCATCAGCTGAGCTGAATACGCAGGTCCCTCATGCTCAAAGCTTGAGGAAATGGAGCAGACCTATTAGGGAAAATAAGTTAGTCTGAAACCAAGCAATAATAATAAAAATCCATGTTATTAAAAGAAAAGCCATAGGAAATGGGAAGGAAGTAATTAGCAAGTGTTTTAATATTTCACCTTAACTATTAGGATTATATTAACAGTGTTGGAGGTTTCTATTTGAATATAAGCTCTGCTAGGAGAGTAAAAGTTCTCAGCTGTATGATTGCAAATCATCTGAGAAGACGTTCCTCAGCTCAGCAATGAATAGTGGTTAGTGATGCAATCAGCAAACGTGGCTGGAATTTCTAGGTGTAATAACGTATGGTGAACCCACAGGGTCAGCCCATCTGTGGAAAGGAAGGAAAACATATTGTTGATTCAGGGATGTGGTTAGCACTTAAGGTAAAGACTGACCGACAGTGATTTATAGCTTCAAATTCCTTTTCACACTTGTGTGAGAACCTGAACCAAGCAAAATACAGACGTTTAATATTGTACAGGATATAGAGTTTTTCAGGGAGTGCTTGCATATTAGGTATCAGAGTTACATCCTAAGCGTATGACGCTACAACATAAATATTTAACATAAAATAAAGGCCTCTGTAGGGTAGATGATAGGATAGCAGTGTGGGAACAAAACATGACTGCAAGTTAAAAGATTCATTCCTAGATCCACAAACTTCATGCAACTGAGAAGTCACTTGCACACTGAATCAGGAAGAGATTTGCACACAAGTGTCATGTTAACTTCATGACTATCCCTAATGTATTTGGTACACCATTCATAAGTCAATGCCATATAGTCAGAGGTCATTTAAGAGCCAAAATGTCAAATAAATTAATCAAAATCGGATGAAGTAAATGATTCTTGAGCTTAGTCCTGACATATTCAAGTAACAATGGGTAGACAAGTAAACCAGCTATGCCAGGGCTGGTTAAGTTTTCTACCATTGCATTTCATTGACTTGAAAGAGTGCAGAACTTCTTGAAAACAGAGATTATGAAAGCTTTACTCAGTTGCCAAAAATATGTAAAGCAGAAACATAAGCAAAACAAATAAAAAACCAAAACCCTAAAGCTATTTAAAGATCACACATTTGAACATGACTTTTCCAGAAACAGTTCTTAAGATCCGTTATTAATTTTGAAGGGTTTTTTTTAACTATGGTGTAAACTTAGATAGAAGCAAAAGAGAAAGTGATGGGATTAAGCTTGTAAATTACTTTTAATGAGTAATAATGAAATTTTTAAGTATTTCAGAATCAGCAGCCTACTTCACTTATTTGATTTCAGGTGTTTTTCAGTTACATCACTGCTCTATGGCATCTAAATATATGATTTAATGGCTGATGTTCATAGGTATACAAAAGATCTACCAAACACACAAGCCATCATCAATTCTTCTGCTCTGGTCTCCAGATAAAATTCATGTGTGTGTATGCTTTGTATTAGATGCAAAATCTGGTGGGTTTTCCCTTTTCTTCTCTGAAATGAACACAGGGAAGTAAATATATTAAAAAAAATCCCCAACCCCACATTTTTTTTCCCTGCCTCCTCCTTACAGTCCTCAAACTAAACTTCTGCCAAAAATACATTGCTTTAAATATCTCTTCCCTCAAAGAAATGATTAAAGTAAAAACAATGGCAGGACAAATGTTCATCACATTATAGATGTACTGCTGAAAGCCATGCAGATACTTCAAAGGTAAGTAATAAAATGAAAGGGAACAAGAACAGAATATTCTTCATTTCAACTCAAGCATGTTCTATCCTATTCTATTACACTACATAAACAGTTTGGGTTTATTTCACTTCTTCTATCAGGTGTTTGGGACTTTGCTGGAGGACCATGAAGGAATGGCAAGAATTTGGTTCTGCTTTCATTTTCAGAGAACTTGCCCAACTCAGAACAACCTTGACCAGTGCCTAGCATTATTTTCCCAAGAATAAACATAAAAGAAGATTCCCCTTTCAAGTATAATCCACTCTGTAAATCCCCCAAGAGCCATTTGACTTAGCCAACATTATCCTCTGTCCCTCCATAGCTCAGAGGGCTGGCAGAGGTTCTACAGCTGTGGCTGTGCTTTCAAGAGTGATAGTGTTGTCATCTATAAATTGTATGGCGGCTATGCCTTTGAGACCAAGGCATGGAGGAAGACCCCTTTGCACACAAATTAAAAAAAAAAAACAACTAAACCAACAACCCTCTGCCAGAAAGACCTTACAAAGTAGCAGCTGCTCCCTCAGTAAAGCATCCTTTCTGGAGACAGCTTGGGTTAGTCCATATATTCCCACACTTCCATGTCTGGGTCAGTAGCACCATTCACTCTCTATGGAAAGTTTTACTTTTCTCTGAGCCAAGACTTAGTTCTGCCAAAAGAGGTATGATAAACGCCTGTTGCCTCCAAGCAAAATATGGAAAACAGCTTCTTTTCTTTGACTTCCTGTTTGTTTGTTTTCTCATGGTAAAAGTCTCTCACTGTTCTGCTGGTGAAGTTACAAATTGGTGCAACATTAGAGTTTAAGCTATTTCTAAGCTACTCTCCCTATCCAGTTTGGAGTACCACATTTGATAACCAGAAGAATGTAGACATGTCTAACCTTTCAGAATAAAGCCCTGCAAGTCACTGGAGCCTCTCTGTCAGCTTTCCTCTGGCTCCATCTGAACTGACTGTTCACCTCATCAAACGGGTGGGGGGAGCCCTCTTGCCAGGGGTCATTTTCCCCCTCCCCACTGCCCCAGCTCTCAGAGCAGAGCCCCCCGGGGCAGCTACTACCAGCTCCCTGTATCCCTCCTAGGAACATTGGACACTGACATTTGTGCTCTTCTCCATGTCCCTCCTCTGCTTTTGATTCTATCCACTTCTGATCATGTAACTTTGTTTTTTTTTTCTTTATCACAACATTTATTGTACTCCACAGTCTGCTGTTTCTCTCCCCACATCACCCCTCCCTCCGCCCCCCCCCCC
>NW_008598604.1:141463-154514 GCF_000691845.1 Merops nubicus
GCCCAAAAGATCTTGTGAAGTGCTGGCATTTAAACCCTGAGCCCTGAATGAGAGTTGGCATATGGATAATGTCCACAATCAGTCAAGAAAGACCCTCCTGATTGGTTTTCACCCAGCGTCTGGCCAGCCTTTGGTGGCAACTGATTAGGAGACCACCACCAGGTGACCCTGCCTTCCAGATTAGCTTGGAGGTGAGGCAAGAAGCCACCTCTGTATAAACTGACTCCACCTGCAGGAGATTTGAGAGGTTTGTCTATGTGGTGGGTGTGCTGGTTCTGGTTATTGGAACAGCTTCCTGACTCTTCATAGCAAATGGAGTTCCCAGGAAGTTGGAGCAAGATCATGAGTCTCTCTCTCAGAATCTTCTACATAACTGGACTCATTGTCTGGCTGGCTCCATCTCCCATGGTATAGTTCCTTGGTCAGCTTGCTCCCTTCTTCACATCCTTTGTGGTGAGTGAGTATATTGACTTATTTGTCTCCTCCATCTGTCTGGTGCTTTGGATCTCTGGTGTGTGTTGTAGTAGTGGAGGGAGGAGTCTGGCTGCTCGTCTGCCTGATAATATCGCTTTATGTTGGGCAGGCAGTCAGCAGAAGATCTTGTTAGGGCTGAACAAGTGCCTGGTCCTGGAAGAATTACAAAAGGAGGAACTGATTTTTCAGTTTCTGACCTTTCTGTCACAGCTGGTCATTATCAGCTAAGCAAATGATACCTAAAGAAGGGGAAATTTTCTCCTCATTCCTTCCCTTACTTTGTGTCAAAGCAGAAAGGGCTTATGCTTTCACATGAATACCGCATGAGTGACTGGTAAGGTGAGAGGAGACATTTCCACAACTTGGCCTACATTCTTGTTTTCATGATGCTAAAGATTTCAGAAACCCTTCTAACCAACAAGTTCATAGCCTGAAATGCATCTGAGGAAGAGCCCTAAATTATTAATGTCACCTTTCCACCCCCTAAAAAACCACCCACATCCTCACCCTGAAAAAACAAACCCTGAATGAACAACTGCTGCAACAGGAAGAGGGATATAAAATGTGATTTAATGAGAACTTTGACCCAAAAAATATATGGCCTGGGCAAAAAGGCATTCCCTTAGATGTGGAAATATACTAGTCACTATCTAGGAAAGAGTAAAATATAGATGGGACTTTTTTATTCTTATTACAAATGGACATTTGATATTCTTCAGACAAATGTGGTTTTGTGCCAAAGAGCTGCCATTGAAAGATGTACCAATGTTACTCACATCTGTTGTTTCAGTAATTGTCCCATTCTGCAGAAAGGAGATTTCCTCTACTTAGTCTGAATCAGTTCTACTGTTCTTTTATACAATGAGTACTTCTGTGGGCTTATCTGAAACTTCAGTGTGGGAATGGCCCTAGTACTGCAAGGGAATAATAAAGCAGGATTGTAAGCTCATATATATGGAGAATTACGCTGCTGCTGGCTACAATATCATGACAGTACTTGCCATATGCCACAACAGGTGTTCATCATAAATTTAGCACTCAAACAATGGATATCATTACACAGAAGATTATCACACTATTGTTTTGTGAAATGTTTACAAGAAATTATTTTCTTTTCAAATTCCCTTTTTCCTCCTGCCTATTCTTAGGTGACTACTCCTCCTATGTGTTCTCCTATACATTTTAAAATTACTCCATTGTATTGTCATTATGTTATTGTGTCCCTCTTCTTTTGATTGCCGCACAATCTTAAAAAAGTGGAGTCCATTTAAATGTGAAGAATTTAGCCTATTTAAGGAAAGAATAACCTGAATAATGTTTTCAGCAGAGGTTTCCTAGCAGATGGTGTTACAGGATCTTTTGTCAATAAGTTGTAATGTATTTTAGAGACTAAACCCACAGTATTTTTATTCTTTGTTTTTGATGTTTATTTGCAGGCTCACTAATGATTGTTACAAAGAGATCTCAGACAGGATCAGAGCACCACTATGCTACATCAGCTAATATCTGTTGTTAGAAATTAAGACCAACTCCAAATCACTGCTTCATGGAAACACTATTACTCTCCTTCTAAGTGTGGAAGAGAATAACACTGGGAGAGACAGCCCCCCTAAGAGAAAGCTGACCTACACTACTTGTTGAAAAGAAAAGCCTGTCTGTGGTCATAAAGGTAGTCTGGGGCAGAGGAAGCATTGAATCCAGTTTGCCTGAGCTCCAAGAGCTGTAAGAAACCTACAGAGGATCTTCTATACACTGGTACCATCCAATGAGCTTTTATTCTACAGCTACCCAGTGTGAAACTGAATTAGAACTCTTAGTATCTAAGGTTAATTACTGAGGAAATTAAATGCAGGTGCAATAAGAAAATAAGACAATTCTCTACCATTGGAAGATATCATTAAATTTGCTTAGTTTTAAAATTACTGAGCTAGAAGTGAGAGGATAATGATGTGCAGGCCTTTGAAAATGAAGGAGCTCAAAACACTGCAGTCAGAGCTGTCCAGAACAGTGGTGTGTATTGTTACACAGATGAAAAGGATAGTGATAATCACTAAATATTTAGGGAACAAACAAAATGGTAAGGAGCATTTCTATGTGTATGAAGATGTTAGTATCACAAAACAAATCATCTCTTTGACAAACTTTCAGGACCTAACGAAGTCAACACTCTGTGAGAACCTAATTCACCATTTAATTGTCATAAAAGACATAGTCCTTTCCAATAGGATGGTAGTATGTACTTTGCCCTGATATATGCTAATTTCATTGATGGCATCTGAAAAACCCTGCAGGGCTCTTCTCTGATGGATGCCCTGGGAAAACAGACCTCTTTTCTATCATTCCACTGATGTCAGAAATTACAAAAGAATTCTGTGCTTTGCTTCCTTATACTTGTCTAATGTGCTTTTTTTAGACTGATTACCAGAATCTCCTTAAATGCAGTTGAGCTCATTCAAGGGAGGCCTTCTTGAGTTCCTAGGCTTTGATGTCAGTGTGCAAGCACTGAGGACGCCACGCTGGCCCGTGAGTCATTTTCATGCTGTACTCTCTCACAGCATACTCAGGCCTGCCACTGAGTTGTAGGAATGGTCTCTGCTGTTATCAGACTTTTCCAAGAATGTGGATGCAGTAATTTCTCCACTCTTTAAGCCTCTTGTGGTTTCTGCAAACAGCATTCTTTCAAACTCCAGCCAGAATGAATTAACTCAGAGACACAGAGCTCACAATTAAAATCAATTTTAAAGGAAAAAAAAAAAAATCTTCATATTCTTCAGTAGCAGAAGATGCTGAAAGCAATCGGGTGTTGGTGGTCAAATGTATTTTTAGTGAGAAAACCAAGTGGTCTGTTTGAACAATCTTAAAAGATAAAGGTATGCCCAAATTCTGTGTATGCTCAGACAGGAAGGTAGAGGCACAATTATGTCTCTTCCTGAATACTGGGCAAACTAAGGGAGAGGAGCATGGCAGGGCCAGTGGAACTGCCTTCCCCCCTTAGCTCTGCAAGCAGAGCACAGCTGCATTCTCCATGCCCCCCTACAAGTTATACACTGGGACTGGACACAGCCCTTTAGGGAAAGCAAATGCTGAGCTCAGTGCTTCCATGGACAGCTGAGGCAAAACCTATAGCTTTCTGGCTGTGAAAGACAGAGTGTGAGCCTTTCACCCACAGATGTGTTTTCTCTGGCCCTCCTGTGCCACCCTCTGCAGCACAGGACTGCAAAGTTCTTTTTCTTTAGTAAATTCCAGCATCTCTTACATGTTTACATTGGGGAATGTAGGAAAAGTGAGCGTATGTTTTAAATGAAATGTAACTACTGTCAGAAGCTACTGGGGAAAAATGGAGATACCACCCAGCTAGATCTGTGGGTAAGCTTTTTTTCTAATTCAATAGAAAAATGAGAC
The DNA here is from genome assembly GCF_000691845.1 of Merops nubicus. Lineage (NCBI taxonomy): Eukaryota > Metazoa > Chordata > Aves > Coraciiformes > Meropidae > Merops > Merops nubicus. The sequence goes on from NW_008598604.1 coordinate 145,340, forward strand.
AGCAACTCACACATGCTACATCCATCACACTTCAAAGAAAAGTGCATACAAAAACATATTTGTGGTGTTGTTCAGCATGCTGAACAAGCTTCATGCAACAACCTGTATCTTCCATCTGTCTGTAATTTCCAGTGGCTCCACTAACAACTTGCTGCATGAAAAAGCATCAACATTAATATGAGTTGATATCAGCAGTACTTGTCAGAAAATATTCCCCTACCTTCCTGTGCCATGCACCATCTCATAAAAACACACAGGGCATTTTATTGCAAATGCTTTGGGGTTTCAGCCAGAAGCTGGAATTTACCATGGAAAGCAGACAATCCATGAAAAGAAAAAAAAAAAAAAAGTTTAGCTGAAAATCTGATTTTCCTTCCAAAACAGATTATACAGCAGCATTTGAGCCAGCTGTGCCTAAAATACTGCTCATACAGAGGTCCACAAAGCACAGTAGCACCAAACCAGCACATGGACTTGGAGGTTCTGCAAGCTCCGAGCTCACTTAATCTCATTTTATAGTGGAATAATACCACCACTTTTATAAGCGTGAAGAAAAAGGTATGGTTCATGGTACAGTAAACAAGTGAGAGGTCATGGGATGTTCTAAATATAGCTCAGTCACTGAAAAACTTGAAGATAGAGAAGGCTTTGATAAGGATAAGGTAAGTCTGCTTGTGTGGAGCTCCATGTTTCCATAGCTAAGTCTGCTGGTACCCAAGAAAAGCCATTTTGCAAGTCTCTGTATACCACCACAGCCATTTCAGATACCTAAACATCTCAGTATCTTTCCATGGGTGATTATTTGGTATGTTGCAAAAGCAGTTGCTCCTGTGAGGTTTCATAGACCTCTTCATAGATGCTCCTGCTTTGCAGAATCAGGCATCAGAGAGCTGTAAAGATGGAAATCTCATCTATTCTACAGGGTCATTTGAAACAAATTTGAAGTAATTTATTTATTTGTTTGTTTTCCCTAGTTGTTGAGTGAACCAATGCAGCACAATGGATCTGTGCTTCACTTCCTAATTGGCCACCCTGACATAGCCTAGCCTTGAGTGTCTGAACTTACTCTTCTGAAATCGAATAATATTGAAACTTTGTGTAAAGTCCTTGCTTGGGTGAGTTAATGATAAAAATGTTAGCTGACTTAATTAGAACCAGGTGTTCAACTGTTTTGTGCCTCACCTCTTAGAAAGCTGTATTAAGGTTTTGATCCAGAACACACTCAAGCGAGCCTGAATCTTTCCATTAACTCCAGAAGGCTTCAGGCCCGCAATGCCAATACACATTTCCTGTAGGATTTTGGAATGAATCCCACCCAAATGCTTGTGGTTCCTTCCTTGTTTTCATCCCATGTGCATCCACAACACAGCAATTAAACCAGCAAAGTTATGGGGCATTTTTCTTGATTCTGCCTCCCCCACCACCACTTTCTCCTTCTCCAAATTAAAGGCTTGAGAGAATTTCTGCACTGGTCTCCCTGAGGGTTTGATCTCTGTGTGGTGGGAATATTTTATTTCCAGTAACGATATTTGTAGCCACACGTGCATCCAGGAAGGAGATGAGACCCCTGTTGTGCCTTGTGGAAGAGATGAAAGAAGGGTCTTGTAAATATACCTTGCACCTTGTCCACGTCTAAGAAGGTTCCACATAAATAGCACCATAACTTTTGCACTTGATGGCACTTGAGCACGTTATAAGCAGCAACAGGTGGGAGGCATGTTTGAACAATTGAGCAGCCTGTAATAACCATGGTTAGTAGGTCTATTATGTTTCTAATGCAAATTCCACATGCATATTTGGTTATTTCAAACAGATTGGACTTTCTGACTGGATTAGGGGGCTGTTAGAGAGGCTAGAGAATGAGAGTCTATAGTTTTAGAAAGAACGAGTGAGATGTTGTTTAACCAATTTCAGGGAGGAGAAATAAGGTGGAAGAAGTGCCAGCCGCAAGGCCATTTTGTCCTGCTGAGTGATGATGGGCAGCTAAAATGTTTACACTTTGTATTTCACACAGGGCTAATGCTACCCTGAATAGCTTCTTTCCCCCCCCCAGGACTGCATAGTACTGCAGAATGTAAAAGGAAAACTAAGCTTAGAATTAGGATATACAAGGGAAAAAAATGCAGATAGGTTTTTGGCACCGGACTCTGTATGAAAAGCAAGCCAAGAGCGCTTTGCATTTTCTAAAGATATTTGGAAGTGAATCGAAATTACAGAAATGCCTACCTCTGGGAACTGGAGAACAGGGCATAGGAATCTGGAGAACTGGAAAAAAAATAAAAGAGCACAGCCAAAAACTTCATGTGGTTCAGCATTTGATGCTATAATGTTGCTCAGCAGGACAAGAATCACAGTCCATGCACCACAGACCTCAGGCAGGCAGGAAGATTATTGTTTGTAGTGCCTTTTCATGAAAATCAGGAAGCGAAGTGTTCCTGCTTTTTGAGATTAACAGTAATTCGTTAATTGCAATGCTTGATTTCTGAATCAGAAATGCATTTTAAAGAAAGACCTCATAAACTAGAGTGTGACTTTCTCATTCCTTCAGTCTGAATCAACAGCACATCCTGCATAAAATGAAGTTCTGTATTCTGGAAAATCTGGATGGAAGAAAGCAAATGACATATTGTTAAAATACAGATCCTGATTATCCTCAAAATTCAGCTCTGCTGAACTCTGCGGACCTAGATTTTAGAGGGGTGCAGAGAAACACATTGGCCCTTATGCTCTTTGCCTTTGAAAAAAAAAAGCAATGTTAGACTGTGCTTGAATTTTGCTGTGAACATCTCAATATGCTCCAGCTGGAATTTGCAGTTAGTTTCCAGGCAGATAGAACAGGTCAAAAAAACAACACTGCAAACATAGGAAAATCAATGCTTTTATTTTTCAAGATTTGAAACAGAATTACCTGATTGATTAAGTGTAACTTCAGGTGATATTTTATGAGCTTCCCCCTAAAACAATAAGATCATTATGTTTATTCTTCAGTTATCCAAAGCACAATTTTTGTAAATCAGACTTTTTTTTTTATAAAATAAGATTTTATTTTACTCAGAAAATAGGATTGAATTTTCTGGTTTATTTAAAAATTTAAATAAAATGGGCTACTCCAATTTCAATACCTACATCGATTTAGAAAATATATTTTTGAATAAAGAAAACCCTCCAAAATGATAGACAATCAATCAATTCTGTGATGGATTTCAATAGAGGCAATTCTTTAAATGTAAATGTTTATACTTGAGTACTTTCTGTCTGGCTTTTCTCATGGGTAAGTAGTAGTTCATTTTGCAGGCATTGACTGTGTAGGATTCAGAGCTACACAGTAGAAGCCAGTGGGAGTCTTGGTAGTGACTTAGTGGGAGAAAGATTAAGTTCTCAGACATTATACATTATATTGATGACTGTCTTGGAAATAAACTGCCAGTATAAGCTCATCAGATGTGAGGCAGTGGTTTGATCTCATATGCATAAGTATGTGAACCACATCTCTTTGGTCATTCTCAGTTATGTTCCTGTAGAGTACCTTTCAAGACTATTCAAGGGACACTTTTCTTAAGAGGACTAAAAAAAGAACCAAAAACCAGCCAAAAAAAAAAAAAAACCAAAAAACAGTGAGCTCTTTTCTTCTTTGCACTCTTGTTCAGGAAAGAGAATCTATGGGTTGGTTTGGGGTATTTTAGATCCATGAAAAATTTAGATGTAAATTGGCTTATAACCAATCGCATTTTCTTGTATTAATTTATTATAAGAAACGTTGTTACTAGATTAGAGTATCATAGTTTCTGGAAGTTAGGTTCTCTTAACATGCACAATACCTATAAAGGCATCATAGATTGCCACAACACAGCCTACTTTGTTGCTTTCCTACTTCCTCCTTTTCAAGAAAGTACTTCTAAGGATGAGGGGTAAATTCCAGTTTCTTTTTCACTTAAATCTTGGCTTTCAAGGAGACTTAAGTCAGACAACTCTGAAAATGTTTCTTACCTGTCTAAATCACTTAGGCCTTGCAAGAATGAGCAGAATAATCCCTAAGTACCATTAACAACCTGGAACCTTGTCAAGAAATGTGTGAGCACCAACTGCGATGGTGGGCTTTGATGTGAAGAGCAGTCCACTGAGAACTGGACTGAGATCACGAAGCAATGTCAGAAACATACATGATATAAAAGGGATTGGTCTCATACCACCAATTATTCTACTCAAACCATTTATATGTCAGTGTCATTTAATAAGTATTAGATCCAGCCAAATCAGAAGTGGAAAGGTTTACATAGCATTATTGGTCATCTGTACCTTGCAGTTCTATCTCCACTACAATTTACAGTAAAACTGCTTAGAACTGTTCAGATAAATTCAATGGGATTAGTGAAGCTGTGGCTCAATCTTTATTTCACTAAGAATATGAGACAATGGACTGAAGTGGCTGAACAAGAAATTCTGGCTCAATATAGGGAAAACTCAAGTCATAGTCAAGCACTGGAACGGATTGCCCAGAGGGAAGGTAGCATCTCCATCCTTGTAGATACTCCAAACTGGCTGGGCAAGGCTCTGAGCAACCTGCTCCCAATGCACCTGGTACAAGCAGGAGGTTGAGCTAGAAACTCTGAAGACTCCTGTCTACCCCAGAGATTCTGCAGCTCCTAAGTTCTTCTCTCCAACAGTAGTGTGAGGTAAGAAATGGGATGTGTATGTGTCTCTCATGTACAACACTTCAAAACCCCCAGAGTTTCCACACCACACAGCATTTTGTGCTTAAAAAAAGCATGCATCATATTTTCAGTAGCAATAAACTATGGTAATTCCCCTTCAGTTTCTAGCTGGCTAAGGGTTAAGGCTGAGTGGTTCTCAGGAGTCCAGTACTGGGGTTGGAGGTGGTTCTGTCTGGTTTTCACCTCTGAGAGCTGACTTTTGGGCAGCCTGTGCCCCTCTTATTTTCTCCTGGCATGACTGTTTGCCTCCTCCACATCTGAGTACATGAGATATGAAGTGTGGGGGATTTACAGCACTGCTGGCAGTACCAGACAGAAAATAGCTTTATAACTGTATCCCTGTCTTCCAGCAGAGAAAATCTTTGATGGAGATCCTTACACACTAATGTACATGTAAGAACATAACCCCTCAATGCACGCCTTTCATTAACGTTAGTGATAGTTATGCACGTGCTGTGAGGAGAATAGTGAAGCCGATGTACGACGTGCACGTGTCTCTGTATGCTGAGCCAGATCCTTCCTTGCTATAAATCTGTGCAGCCTAAATATTGCTTCATCATGCTGTGCTCATTTACATCAGCAAAGAAGAATCTGATCTATGACATTCTACAAAAGTATATATTTCTGAAGTAATAGTATCTGTAGCTCATCAATATCTGTCTGTAGCTCACTGGACCCTGCTATCTCAAAACTAAACTGAGTGGTCGAAGTTAACATTTAAGGGTACATGTCCTTGGAGAATCACTTCTGAATGACAAAGTTGAGCTCTAAAGTCATGAAATTTATCTACATTTCATTTCTGTAACTAGAAATACACTGAGCTCTTTAGATGTTTGGCTAAACACATCAGCCAGATGGTTCCACAGTGGGCAGAGTGGTGAGAAACGTTTGAAAAATTTGCATAACATCATGTTACGTGACATCTTGTTGCCTCTTTTAGGAGAGCCATAAAGAGGGTCTGAACCTCACAGAAGCTATCTGTTCCAGGCACTCGGGGACTGACTAATAAAGGAATGGATAGGCTGTGCCTACAGCATTGATGGAGAAACAGGGTGGACATGAATGGATGGCAAACAGAAGGAAATCCAAATATGTTTTTCTGATGGCAGAAAATGATGATGGCCTCTATAAATACTCTCCGTTATTTTTTGAATAAATTTCAAAAATCATCCACTAGCAAAGGTGGGAAAACGTTGGTTCCCAGAGTACAATCCAGCAGTAAAAAGATTAAACATCAGGCTTCTCAGGTGAGATCTTTTTTATTTATTTATAACATATTAAAGAATAAATATAATGCTTTTAGTGAAACCTGTTCCTAAACATTCCTTCAGGATCCCAGCCTACAGTAGTTCCCTCAGAATTATATTCAGCAGCTGACTACTAGAAAAATGTTCTATTATTAACTAACATGTAATTAATTCATTAAAAAATACCTCAGCTGAATACTGTGTAACATAATACAGCCTACTACTAGAGTGAGGAGATTTCAGGCTCGGCACAAATGGAAGTGAAATTACAGTACAAAGAAGTGGAAAGGAGACGGTGCCAGCTGGCAGGGTACTAAGTGTTTCAAATTACTGTATGTTTATGACCTCTGTGTTCTTAAACAAAATTAATTAGATTATGCTATTTGAGAATCTTGGAATGCAGTGGCCATATGCCAATATTATCTGAACCACACATCTTAAGCTTAATTAGGATGTTTTAAATTTCTCCAGGTATTCCTTTTGTACACACATATGCACACATGCGTATGTTTAAATTGGTGCCTGTGAGAAGTGATAAACAAGAGATTGCAATTCCTGAGGTGTGTTTACGGTGGCTGATTGATTAATAGGACTTGAGGGCTAAATCAATGAAAGGGCTTGGATGTGACTTCAATGTTCACCTGCTACTTTAAGCCCCTACTCAAAAATTCTGACCCTCAGGATCCTTGTTTTGCTGCCTCCTAAGTGTGGGATGTTTATACTTGTTATAGGCAACTAAGTTTTCAATGGTAAAGTTTTCTATGTGTTTGAATTTCTGCTGCTTGGGGTAACAAGTCCCTTTGCCTTATTAGTGTCGACAATTTAGCACCTTTCCCATGCCGCATTGGGTTAAACTTCACAAATCTTTATGCAGGCTGGGAGGTGCTTTGTGGGTACTCGCCAACAGATTGAGTGCCACTGAAAAAAGGAATCAAGGTGAGTGATAGTGCTCCACCCTGATGCTGTTCCTGAGATCCAAGCATCATCCACCTGTGTTGTGAAAGGGATGGGTCCACTTCCTTCTCTGACTGAGGAGACTGGAATCCTCACCTACCATGTCTCTGAGAGCATCTTCACCATTAGAGGATTGTGGTTAGTGAGGGTGAAAGAGGGACTTCAGAGAGAGTAAGCCTGCTCAAATGGGTCAGAGGTATGAAAGAAAGGAGATGAGGAAATGCTTATTGTTCCACCAAGGGTGACATGTTAATTGGAGCAAGGAACAAAGGCTTTGTCTCTCAATCACCATAATGAATGTCATTCCCGCTATTTTTCTCTGACACAGTGAATACTCGCCTGTTCCAAGGAAAGCAGAAAGAGCTTCAAAGTAAGGTGAGAAGGTCCTTTGCCTGAAGAACCCTGGAGTCTGGGCAGTAATGCATATTCCAGGAGAAAGAGAAACGTGTGCTTGAATGTCATCAGGCTTTTAACATCCTCATTTCTTATGCTAAATGCTGAGCAATGGTGAAGACAGACTATCACTGTATACTCCTCTTAGCATGCTTTGAAAGAAAGAACAATCTTTCTTTCTTTCTTCCACCAGTTTTGAAAGAATTCAGATACATATCTTTTACAAGACATTTTAGGACTTCAGTTTCTCAGGAGAAACACTTGGGGGAGGGGGTGAGGAAGGGGGGCAAAAAAAACCCAAAACCAAACTAGAACTGAAGTGAAATTTAAATACTCTTCATTGTTGGTGTTCACTAGTGGGCAGTATCGTGGTTTCCCACTAAACATCATGGCCTTTTTGGAGTGCAGAAAGCATGATGTAAAACTCACCACATGCTTGAGTCCCTATGTCAGGGTTGCTGGTTCTCCTGGGGTGCCGAGTGTTGATGCCTGCCCAAATGCCTGGATAGATCTGCCAATCTAGTACCAAAATAGAGCTTTAAGGGATGTCCATAGCCCACAGGCTTTCTGCTCATAACAATACTACTCTGCAGCTGCATATCATTTTACATGCTCAGTGCACTGGTCACAGAAGTGAGATCAGACAGAGCTCTGCTTGTATGAATAGCCCCTTTAATGACCTGCTTGCTCATCCTTGCTGGAGGGGCACTTTAATACAACTCTATCCCTTGCTATTACTAGTTAACAAATGGCAAAGCCAAAATATTAATCATGGGCATGCAAGAAACCAGTGGCAAGGCTTGTGTTAGAAGTTAAGACTTTCCCTGGCCTCCAATTTTCTTATTCCTCTGTGAACCATTGAATTGGCAAAGAAAATGTAAAAAGAAATCTTTCTGACTGTTAAGTAGCTGCCATTTTGTCTAAGAAAAATAGATCTGGTTGCTCAACATTACCAGAAGGGTGATGACTGAAGGGACCTCTGCTTAATAAATGTGGACCAAGGCACAAATAGGCATTAGTTATCAAATGTGATGGGGAAGTTTTTAAGGGCCACCACTGTGTAAAATGAATCACCTTAAAACTTCATCATATGTTCCCTGGACAGCTGGATACATCTCCCCAGGACTGGGTTTCAATAACCTTTTGCTGAAAATGCCTCTTTAATACACCTTACTGAGTTAAACAGTTTAATGCTCTGAATTCCAGAATTTCTTTTGAGTTTGTTGTGAAGAATGTCACTCAGGCAGTAGATTGAGTCAATTTCGTTGATTTTCTTAAATGTATTCTCAGATTCATTTATTTCCTCTCAAAATGTTACCATCCTCTGGTTGTGGCCTACTAGTACAAAAAGTGCTAAATCAGCATGACAATTTACAAAAGGAAACTCCAAAACAACCCCTGTTCTGTGTTTGCAAAATACTTACCATACCTTTTAAAATCACAGAATGACTTTCTTGTGAAGCTCACTTAATGAAACTGGAAATACAATGGCTACTTTGGAGAAGTCTAACTATGAGAGACAAAGGCATGGAGCTCTTCACAGGGATTCCCAACAGGCAAACTTTATGTTTTGTCATAATATCAATTGGGTGTCATTATCTCTTTACATGTGAGAGCCTATAGATAGTGTTCATATTTGCAAATAGAAGCTTTTCACCAGCTACTTTTTTTTTTTGTTGGGGTTTTGGGTTTCTTTGTTGTTTGGGTTTCTTTTGCCTCTTACTAATATCAGAATAAAAAGCTACTTAAGAAAGGTAAAGACAGTATTCTGTACATAAAGTTGAACATGCTTTTCTAACTTACAGTCTTCCTAGACCTTTCCCATACCCATCTGTTCTATGATCTAGGCAATCCCAGGCACCAATACAG